>NW_006399844.1:4986202-5069402 GCF_000299155.1 Elephantulus edwardii | reverse complement strand
TATATTTTATCAGAAAATATAACTTTTTAGTTTCCCTAAAGGAAGACTCAAACATATCTTTTCCTGATATATATATTTAATAGTACTGGCTCTCACTTTTAAGGTGATAAAGATAAGGCAGGGATAGAAAAGATGTTGCACAAGTAAAAAGAAGAATTAAGAGCTAGATTTTTTCAGATATATTCCATAGTACTCAAATGTATTAAATACTAACAATTATTCATTGCATCACATTAGAAGGAATATTTATAAATTCTGATTTTTCTTGACCCAGATATGGCAAGTGCAATACCTTATTTTGCTAAAACTATCTGGTTTCATGGCATGATAGTCAAGAATGAAAACTCTGGAGATAGTAATTTATTAAATGGAGATAGCAACAGTACCTACTATTAAGAGTTTTGAATGAGTTAAAAATGCCAAAAATATTAACAACTTAAAATACTTCCTTGTGTACTGGTGCCCTCCTTTATTCATTGGGACTGATTGAATGAGCCCTTTTTTGCTGGTATGGACAGGGATAGATACTACAATTACTATGACAACTTCTTCATTATTCCTGCCCCTAACAGTTTTCAGAGGAGTACAAATAAAAAAGACTTGCTGCTAAAAAAAAAAAAAAAAGACTTGCTGCTATAAACATAAGGGTTCAAAAATATATATAAATAAACATAAGAGTTCCTAAATTGATTTGGATTCAAGGAGCCCATGGACCAGGAAAAGAACAAAATAATTATATCTTTATTTTCACTAGGCTCTAAATTAAATTTACCATGTCCTTCAACTACTAATATAGACAACAAATCACAGACCTGTTAGCAGGACCTGTGGCTTTGTTATCAAGAGAAATCACAGCTATTTCTGTATCACATTACAGTACTTGCAGGTATCTCAAAAATATTTTTAACCCTTATTGCCACTTTATGAGTGATCTAATAATGAAATGAGTTATCAGACTGACCTGCTGTTAGATCTTATTTAGCACCTTCAAAAAGAACACCTATATGGGCACCAACATTACATCACAACCTTTTCTTGTGATATTTTTTTTTTTTTAATTTTTTTTTTCTTGTGATATTTTGACAATGTTATTTTATCATCACTAATTTCCATTATGGAGCAATGTATTTCAGACTTATGCATTTCATAATAGGTGGAAGAAAAATGGTAAAATTTTAAAACAGAATGAATGAGTGTCACTAGACTATCAAAGGAATCCATTATAAAAAAAATAATCAGGTTTTAAAGCTTCAGTAAAGAAGTCTGTGTGAGATAAAATAATGAGGATGAAGAAGGAGGAATAAAAATAAATTTTTGGTAAGGGAAGATAGATGGCTATCATTTTTAAAAACAGATAACAAAAACTGCTTCTCTCCCAACTCTTTGAAGTCTGTCTTAACTGCCTTAACGTGTGTGGCTTTTGTATGGAGAGAGAGAGAGAGAGAAGACCTTGGCGAGGGCTCCTTGATTCCCTTTTTCCTAGAGAGGGGGCTAAAGAAATTGCCCAGTGGATGCTGGGCACCTTGGGGACTGGCCATCACCTACTAACCATCTCTGTAGAAAAAGAAAAACCTCAAGACAGTCAGCTTGAGGTAATCTACTCAGGATAACTATTCTGATTGCAAAACAGCATAGAAGTTGGAGTTAGAAAATTTGAGTTTAAGTCATAGTTCTGCTACTAAATGAGTAATTAACTAACCTCTCTAAGCCTATTTTCTCAGCTGTGAAATGAGACTATCAACATCATAAAATGATTATAAAATATTAGATAATGTACATAAAAGCATACTTCTAGGTGTAAAGTGTTAAAACAATTGCTATTCTTCTTTCCGGAAAAATATACCTGGTTATAAATCAAGAAAAAGAAAATAAATGGATGGTGGCCTTTAAATTTGTAGTAGTTTGTAGTTCAGTTACAAATATATCATGAAGGCAAAAATGAACAAACAAATCCCTAGAAAGAGGTTCAACTTTAGGGTTAGGGAAGGGGAATAAACATATGCATGTCATTGAAATAGAGCAATTAATTATACATACACACATACACACACACATCTTTGAATATGAACAGTTCAAATTCAGTGATAAATAAATACATGCCATTATCAGTAAATTGGAGCTATATGTATTATTACTCCCGAATTTAGAAATATGATAAAAAAAACCCTAGTCACAGAAGCAAATAAGCCTGAAATTTTCTTTTGTACCTATAGAAAACTTTACAGTTTTACTTATAGACTAATATATAATTGAGAAGACTGTGTACTAAATCCCTCAGTGCATTAAAACTTTTCCAAGATAGTAAAGTTTTGTAATGGTGTACAACATCTTTATATAAGCAGTTACCATCTATATCTCAAAGCTGGTGGATTCCTAAGGCTGACCTTTGGTTAATTTAGTTAGCAACCAAATGCTTTTCCCCATAGTACCACATTGTATACTATGCATCAGAGAGCTGGACAGTGACTAGGGATGATAGAAAGAGAATTGATGCCTTAGAGCTGTGGTGCTGGAGAAGAGTGTTCAATATACCATGGACTGCTAGGAGAACAAACAGGTTCATCCTGGAGAGGGTGAAGCCAAGCTGCTCCTTGTTAAGGATTGTGAAGCTTCATCTGACATACTTTGGACATGTTGTAAGGAGGGACCAGTCCTTAGAGAGAGACATCACGTTTGGGAGAGTGGAAGGACAGTGCAAGAAAGGAAGACCCTCGGTGAGATGGATTGATTTAGTGGCTGGGGTGGCAGAAGTAGATGTGTCGGAGACAGTGAGGTTGGCACAGGATAGAGCAGGATTTAGTGCTCTTGTACATAGTGTCGCTATGAGTTGCAAGCGACTGGATGGCAAATAACAACAACAACCACCACCACATTTTAGGAGGATGGAGGAACAGTGCAAGAGAGGAAGACCCTCTATGAGATGGATTGATTCAGTGACTGGAGTAATGAGGGTGGGAGTGTCAGAGACAATAAGATTGGCATAGGATAGAGCAGGGTTTAGAGCTGTTGTACATAATAGGGTCGCTATGAGAGCAGGTGACACGATGGCACATAACAACAATGACAACATTTTAGACAAAGGAAAATCCAAAAAATGAGAATTTGTAATTAGATCTTACCTATGCAGTCCTGGTGATGTAGTTGTCTATATGTTGGGCTACCAACTGAAAGACTGGCTGTTTGAATCCACCAGCTGTTCCTGATGAAAGATTGAGTCTGAGATGCCCCGTGGAAGGTCATTTTGAGTCAAAATTGACTTGAGAATTATGGGGTTTTGTCTTTCCTAAACTGTCGGAGTGGCACAGTGGTTAAAACGCTTGTCTGCTAACCAAATCAGTCAGTACAATGTACCAGCCACTATGTAGGGGAAAGATGTGGCAGTCTGCTTCTATTAAGATTCCAGCCTTGGAAACCCCATGGGACAGTTTTACTCAACTCTTTGGGTCACTATGAGTTAGAGTAGGCTTGATGGCAATGAGTTTGCTGGGTTTTTTTGTTTATATCTTACATGTAGCATGGTTGGTTCTCATTAACCATACAGGTTAGCTACTACTACCAGGTAGCTAGGCGAGGCTATTATTTGGAGAGGGACATCATATCTGGAAAGATGGAAGGTCAGCAACAGAGAGGAAGACTCTCAATGAGATGGATTGAAATGGTGACGTCAGCTATTGGCTCTAGTATGTTAGAGATAATAAGGATGGCACAGGACAGGGAGGGTTCAGCCTGATTGAGAGGAAGACTCTCAATGAGATGGATTGAAATGGTGACGTCAGCTATTGGCTCTAGTATGTTAGAGATAATAAGGATGGCACAGGACAGGGAGGGTTCAGCCTGATTGTTCACAGGGTTCTTATGAGTCACACATGACTCAACAATATCGAACAAGTATTATCGAATCCATGATCAAGCCTAGAATGGTGTTAAGAACACTTCCACTTCCTTAGTCCTATTTCTCTGTTCATCAAAGGTTTATGATTGTCTACAGCTAGTCTTTTTCTTGGATTCTATCTCTATTCATTGCTTTTAAAAGGGAGAGCCATGTAAAAATGATAAAGACACTCGGCATCTGTTACTTAGTAAATTAGCAATCTGGTAACTTGATATTTTTATTTGCTCAGTGTGATTTAATTCTCCAGACTCTGACTGAATTAATGAAAACTTTTTCTAACCCTGTGACGTTGAAAACCAGCAGTGAAGGAAGTAAGATCTAAACACCCACAAGCCTCTGAGGGGTAACATTAATCAGAGGTTTATTTCAGAAATCTAAAACAAAGGGAAACTTTTTTTTGTGGGTGGAAATGAAGAAAAAATAAATCTCTAATTAAAAAAACTAAGTTACTGCTGTTCAGTGGGAACCCACTCACAAACGACCTCCCAGAGGTGTTTCGAGGCTATAAATTGGCTGCGAGGAGGAGATTGCAACCTATCATTTTTTCCGCAGAAGAGCTGGGCTGGTAGGTTGTACTTAGAAACCAGCAACAATTTCAGATAGGAGTTAGAGCCCTGAAATGCCCAGTTTCTATAACTGAATGAGTGGGAGATGAATGGGTAATCTCCTCACCTGCGATTAAATGCCTCTTAAAATCCACTAGTGGGTCAGCTATGGGTTGGTTAGTCTCTGACATAGAAGAACAACCTACTAAATTAAGTTGGTTCTTAAATCACAGCAAATGCTTTGATAAAGCCAGTGTTTTTATTTACTAAGCATTCCAGAGAGAAGTGTTTTGTAAACAACTTGAATAACCATTTCAAAGATACTTCTTGGATCTTTGGATAAGATCAGATCTTTGGATAAAATAAAGTGTTTTACTGTTTGACTTACAGAAATGCTACTGAAAGCATTTTTAGGTTTATAGATTCCGATCTATGACGTTCATCTTAATATAACACCATAGGATCTGAAATGCAAGTATACCCTTAGAGATCACCTTATCCAACCTGAAATTCAAATCTTTTGAGTATTGGCTCAATTACAAAGTACGTCCGTATCAGAAAACAGGTTCAAATTATTTTTAAGCAAGACTGGCAAAATATTGGATTCTCACATTTATGTGAACAAAAAACCCTAGGTTCTTAAAGGGGGTTAGTGTGATTTTAAGAAATCACTGTTTATCCCTTTCTAGCCACTCCTGTGCGATCTGGGAGGTGGAAAGTCAACACATCGAGGCTTCGCTTCATGTTAAGAATTCACAATCTCACTCACGATCCAGAAGCCTCACAGCACCCATATAAACTAGTTTTTCTCACTTTGAGAGAAAAATCCTTGTTACAGAAGAAATTGGTTTCTTTGGTGGAGCCTAGTCTTGTCCGAAAGAAGCCCCAACTCTTAGCCCGTTTCTGGTCCTCCAAGAGGCTCTGGCTATCCGTGGCGTTAGGCACGTGGTGCCTAGGGGACAGGGGACGCGACCCCCGCCCTGGGATCCCCTCGGATAAAAAGTGACCCCGACGTGGGCACACCAACCCCCACGAAGGGCCCCTCCTGTGAAGTTAGAGACTCGATGAGCCGTAAGGAATCGCTCAGTTCATTGAACAGGCCCTTCTCCCCCCCAGGTCCTCAGAGGCCCGCCTCTCTTCAGGGGTCCGGTACCCTCCAGGGGGCGGTGACTGACAACGCTCGGGGAGCGATAAACGGCTCCCTAAGCCGCTCGCTGGGTCCCTCTCTCCCCACAATGCACCGGGGCCACAGGAAGGCCGCTTCGACCCCTAATTTTCCCGCGAATTCAGTTCAAAGAGGCGGCCGGGCCCGCGATCGGCAGCGCGCACGGGCCAACCAAGCCGGGCCTCCAGGAGAAGCGCCTCCGCGTGACTGACGGGAGAATCCGCGGGCCAACGAGCGGGGCGGCCGGGCGGCGCGCGCTCCCGCTGTCCAACCAGAGCTCCGGGCGGGGGAAGTGGGCGGAGCGAGGCCAGGGTAGGGTGAGCGGCCTCGGGAGCCGAGTGGGGCTGTGAGGAGGAGACACTTTTTTTTTTTTTAACCTCCCTCCTTCCCTCCTCTCCTCCTCCCTTCCCTTCCCCTCTCCTCCCCTCTCTCCTCCTTCCCCCCTCGGTCCGCCGGAGCCTGCTGGGGCGAGCGGTTTGTATCGCAGGCGCTTACTCTCCGGGGCCGCCCGGCGGGTAGCTGGCGGGGGGAGGAGGCAGGAACCGCGATGGCGCCTCAGAAGCACGGCGGTGGGGGAGGGGGCGGCTCGGGGCCCAGCGCGGGGTCCGGGGGAGGCGGCTTCGGGGGTTCGGCGGCGGTGGCGGCGGCGACCGCTTCGGGCGGCAAATCCGGCGGCGGGGGCTGTGGAGGCGGTGGCAGTTACTCGGCCTCCTCGTCGTCTTCCGCGGCGGCAGCGGCTGGGGCCGCCGTGTTACCGGTGAAGAAGCCGAAAATGGAGCACGTCCAGGCTGACCACGAGCTTTTCCTACAGGCCTTTGAGAGTGAGTGTGTAGGGGGCTTTGAGGGCAGGGGTCTCCCCCTTTGCCAACCTTGGGGGACGGGACACTCCTCTCGGGCCCCCCTTCCTCCCCGGGAGCCCACTTGCTTCGGGAGCGGAGGGAGAAATCCCCGTTTAGGGTTTGCGCCTTAGGGGATCCGAAGTCTAGGGCCTTTTCGGGGGGTGGGATCGGGGGTCCGGGGCAGGTTTTTGATTCCTTGGCGGCCCCGGGCAGGAGGTCAGCCAGAGGGGCCCTCCGGCTCCGAGCAGAGCAGGCTGCTTTTCGGAGAGGTTTACAGTTGGAACTGAGGATGCAGGCAAATCCCCAAGATGAGTTCTTGTTTTCTTTCATGCCTTTCGGAGTCCAGAAGTACTAGGATTTCGGTTGTAGGTTTTCAGAAGCAAAATTAAGCCCAGGAAGGGGTCAGTGTCGTAAAACCGGCCAAATTGTCATCAGTTGGAAATAGCTTCGCACTAACTTGACGCTGCATGGGAACATGGCACCTTCAGGTGCCTGGCCGGGGGAGCCCCTTAGCAGCCCATTGCGCGGGTGCCGAAACTGAGACGCGGCGCGCTGGACCGCCTCCCAGCGCCCGAGACAGCTCCGCGCTCCAGCCCCTGGGCTTGCTTTCATTCCCGAGCCTGTCCTTTTTTTGTCCATTTCTGTCTTTTAAGGTCCCTTGCAGGACGAAACTTGTTTTGCAAAGGGGCGCACGGGGTCTATGCAACAAACAATGGAACTTATAAAAACAGCGTGATTTTAAAGAAATGCTAAGTGCTGTTTAGTAATGTTCTAGCCTCATTGTTTACCTTTTTGACTTTCGTATGGGTGCTTGCTTTGGGCGATCGCTAAGAGCGAAATATCTTACATAAACTTGAATAATCCCGGCCCTACCACTGGCTGTCTTTATTTACAATTTTACCGTGGCATATGTTAAGGACATGGTATCAGCTGTGCTTGTAAAGACGTATTACATTGTTTAATACCCTTCTTTCATTCTCTCTCGTTAGTGCTTCATGAAATTCTAATTGGAATTTTGTAGAGGAAATTTTCGTTTTTAGTAAAATGAATATGAACCTCCTTGAGAGAGAGGTATTCACATTTTTCTTTTCTCATAATTTATTTTCAGAAATCTAGAGCAGCTCTAATTGAGAATAATGGTGAAGATCTATGACAGACAATAAATAACATGTTTCTAAACCTTCCTTAAAGATTCCATCTCCTATTAATTTTAAATTTAAACTAAATGAGGATTGGATGGGAATTTTGAAAATTGTGTATACGTGTTATGAGAAGACATCCTTATAGAAAGTTTTAACTGTTTACTTTATGATGAGTCTACCTTAAAAAAGTCACCTGTCACTGTGAGCTAGAGATGACCACAGACTTGATTCTTCTCTAATATTGATCTTTTTCAAGGACATATAATTATGTATTGATATTGCTGCCTTCTTAGTTACACTAATGGCTCATTAATCTAACTGGTACTAATATTGGTATATACATATTGGTGTATGTATGGAAAATATTTTCATCTGAATCCTAAGATCATGCTAGCAAATTAAACTTTCAGTACTCAGCATAAAGAATACTTTGACAGTCAGCTGCTTTAAAAATGTGTTGAGATAGTATTCACATAATGAAGCAAGATAGATAAAAATTTAAGCTTCATTTAGGAATAGTCACTGAAAGTTCTAGCTAAAGTAAAAATGTATTTCTAAATGTCTTCAGTAGTTGAGTTAACATTTGTAGTAGAACATAATGGAAAAGTTACAATGCATTTTGGCTATTTGGATACTGAAAAATCAATTAAAAAGTTAAAATTTTCACCTGTAGGACATCAAATAATTGTTTTGCCGACTGACTACTTTTAGCTGCTTTTTGAAAGGAGATAGTTTATAGTTATTGTTCTTTTATTCTATGTGCACATTAGTTCAAACAATAGATACCTCAGAAACATAAGATTTAAGAACAAAACTAGAGAATTTATATTTAAAATTTAGATGAATTTTATGGGTTTATGTCATAAATAGAATGTGTTTTCATCTTACAGTGTGTATTACGTTTCTGGATGTAATTAGTACATAATTTCAGTAACAGGTGATGGGTTTATAATGGTGATAACACAGGCTAGGTTGGTATTTTCCTGGCAAATTGAATGATAAGTAAATTTAGATAATGTTTGGATTTTGTTCCTTGTTACCTAGAACCAACGCAGATCTATAGATTTCTTCGAACTCGAAATCTTATAGCGGTAAGTAATTGAATCCAACAGTATAATGTTTTTTTTCCTTACAACTTCATTGTTACTTAATTTTAATACTTTTCAAAATCTTTTTCTATAGCCAATATTTTTGCACAGAACTCTTACTTACATGTCTCATCGAAACTCCAGAACAAACATCAAAAGGTAAATCTAATCTTATCTCATACCTATCTAAGCATGTTAAAATTTTGTTTTAAAAGACTGTTTCTAATTAAAGATTAATTATGAAAACTGAGATGTAAGAGTGATTGAATTAATTGCAAAATGATTTTGATGTTGCTTTTATAAGTCCTAGATTATTATGATGTTTTTTCCGTGTAGAAAATTTAGTGGTAGAATGAATGCTTTTTTTTCTTACTAGTATTTAGCAGTTCTTAAGTGTCAAAAGGGAGCTTTGGTGATACAGTCCAAAGACTACTTCTTTATGGAGGTTTGAATTCACCAGTTGAACTGAGGAAGAAGGATGAGCAGTATCCTCACATGCTGTTTACAGCTTAGGAAACACAGTGGAGCTCTGAATTCTGTTGACTCCATTGCAGTGGGTTCAGTTAAGTGTCAGCAGTTAGCTTCTGTAATGATTGATTCAGAAAGTCTCGTTTGATATTTCTGGTCATTAGAAATACTCTTAAAGTTAATAAGATGTTTTGTATT
Source organism: Elephantulus edwardii (assembly GCF_000299155.1). Taxonomy (NCBI): domain Eukaryota; kingdom Metazoa; phylum Chordata; class Mammalia; order Macroscelidea; family Macroscelididae; genus Elephantulus; species Elephantulus edwardii. Next base: position 5,060,065 of record NW_006399844.1, on the reverse strand, counting down.
TTTTTTTTTAATGAGACATACTAAAGTGGAATATGTAGTGGTGCTTAATATGGAATGTCAGTTTTCTGTCCTAGATTCATGATTGTTTTTATTGAGCATATCAGATGAACAAGTTGAAATTTAAAGGAGAGAATTTTTTGCATTCAGATTTGGTGTTATTTTGTAATTAAGCTTTTCTTTAAAGACTAAACTACTTTAGATGTTCTTAGTGATTATTTAAGTTGGCATCACTTTTTGTAGTATGACATAGTTGAGCTTCGTAGATGTATCTCACTTGTGTATTTTGAAAGAATGAAATGCTGAAACTCCTCAAGTCTTTCTGAATCTAGAGAAAGGGCATTGCATTTAATATGTAAAACTTGCCAAGCACTTAAATAATTAGGGACGAGGTGATGAATTAGGCAACAGAATTAAATTTGTCAGCTCTTTAATTGTGTGCTCCATTATTTGATCTGTACTAAGGATTAGCAAAATTTTTCTGCATAGAGGACCAACTAGTAAAAATATATTACAGTTGGTGAGCCAGGAGCAAAATTGAGGATGCTGTGTAGATAACAAAAGAAAATAAATGTCCACAAGTTTTTTATTGATAACATTCAAAGTGTAAGAATAATAGCATTTTTTGTGATACAGTTCTACCAAGTATGAAGTGTGAGTTCTTTATGGCTCTTGTTGTTGGTTTTTTGTTTGTTTTTTTCTTTAAAAAAGCATAATGAGTGAGAAGGAGGTAACATTTCCATTAATTGGTAGGAGCTTCTTGGAAGGTAAAAAGTAAACATTTATTAGGAAGTTAGATCCCAAAGGGATGGATCCTCTCTCCTTGAAAGGAAATATGGAGGAGAGTCCCTTAATTGTTTTTTAAGGTTAACATTTTCTATGTTTAAGTTCATTGCTATGAAGTTGGAATCAACTCGTAAGTTATCTTCTAATACAGTTTCTGAGGCTGTAAATTGAGAGGAAGGAAACTGCCTGTCTTTTTCCCACAGAGACACTACTGGATTCAATGAGAGGCATGGCCTTTGGATTTTAGTCCACTGGACTGTAAATATATCTTATCTGTAAAAACCACTTTTATTTATATTTTATACTAGTTTATTTACAAAATTCAAATCATTGTTTTTTACACCAGATCCTTCTCATTTCCCTTACCTCCCCCCCCCCGGGAAAAAACTCCCCATTTTTAGATCAGGGGTTTTACAAAAACATAGATTGATTGGAACCTTAGTCCACATGGTGTTAGTGTTCAGACTTTTAATTAATAATTATATAATTTGATTTGGTGGTTCACTTTTTCTTTAAAATGTTTTTAATATGGATTAGAGTTAAATTATTATTTCTGTTACTAAATTATTTTAAATTTAAAATCAAGTTATTTTTAAAAGTTCACCTATAATTGAATTAAACATACATTAGTTAAAAATCTACATTTGTTTAAAATCTAAGTTCATGATTTTCCTATCATTTTATTAGACTGTTTATCTCATTGTGGGGTACAGTTCCTTTTCTGCAAGTGAGCATGGCAGTTTTAAAAGCTTAGTATTAGAAACGGATTTTCTTAATTATCGTTTGTGTAGTTACAGCATTAAATTTTTAAGCAATTTATCAGCTCCCCAAAATACGTAAATCTCATAGGTTGCATAATTTTGTCATCTACCTGGTCTTTATAATAAGATTATGCTTCTAATGAATTACACCATAACTTTTAGACTTAAGTGAATGATGTCCACTTCAGAGTTGATGCCTTTGATAGCACATTTAGCCCAACAGATATGTCATTTATTCAGGATGCTTTTGAAACTTCTTTTTCAGTATTTAAATAATATAATAGCCATTTTGTCCCTCCCTTTGTCATATGTGTGCAGTTGTATATAATATTTTTATTTGTTGAACTCCACTAGCATGCTAGTCTCATTTTACAGACTTTTAAATGCTATGGACTAACACTGTGCTGACATACAATAAGAGAAATCTTTTATTTAATCTGTTTTACTAGATTTTGTGTGAATTTTTTAATTCTTTCGAGTAAATGTTTTAAAAATTGCTGGAATTCTTGAAATAGCCTCTTTTTTGATGACCTTTCATGATGATTAAGTACTAGGCAATGCAAACTGTTCTGAGAAGATATGACAATCTACTTGTTTAAAGATACAGTCAACAATAGAAATCCTATGGAGAAGTTTCACTCTTGCCCTTTGGGCCCTTGTGAGTCAGAACTGACTTGACAGCAGTAGTTTTTTTAATAACTATTTCCTTGGTGGCATAGTGCATTACTTAGTAGGATGCCATCTGAACAGTCTACCATTCAGATCCAACAACCAGTCTGCAAGGGAAAAGGTTCTCCTCCTGTCAAGATTTACAACCTTAGAATCAAAGGGCATTATGAGTTGGAATCAACTTAATGGCAGTGGGTTTTAGGTTGTTTCTTTTATCCTTAAAGAAAAGAAACACTTGGTATTGGGAGTTTTTCTGTTGTTTCTTAATGATATTTTGTTTTTTCCTAAGGAAAGCATGGTAGCCTTATGATCTCATCTATTTTCAAATGATTGTTAATACTTAATTCTATGCATGATTTAATTATGTTGGAAGAGATGAACCTTAAGATTTATAGTCTTGGTTTTCTTGTTACAAATAGAATTTCTAATCATTACATAAATGTAGACATTATTCTTAGAAGTTTCCAATAGCTTCCCAGAAATCCTAGATCCTTTCAGATTTATGCTGAAAACTTGCTGTAACTAGCAAGTAAGAGTCCTGCATTTTTCTTCTTTCTTCTCTTTTATCCATGGATATTGAAAATATATTGCCATATTTCTTTTTTTTTTTTTTTGCCATTTTTCATGAAATACTTCTTCCTAAGATCTACTGGATAAAATTTAATACTGAAGTTTTTTTAATTTTGAAGGTAAAGAAAGAGCTTTTTTTAAAAAAATTTATTTTTTGTGTGAGTATACCATCAAATCAGATCTGACTGGCACAGGAGGAGATTGTCCCTCTTCCCGGCAGAGCATCTGATGGATTCGAACCCTGTGCCTCTGGGATTGTAGTTGCACCTCCTTGCCACTAGGCCACCACAGCTCCCCAGAGAAGAGAGAAGCTTTCTAACACATGATCTTTTGTTAAGAGATTTTGTTCTCATTTACCTGGAACATAAATTGCATCCATTCTTCTCTTCCTATAAGTTACTGTCATGTATTTACATTAACATTTCTTGTTGGTATTTTTTATTATAGTAGCTGATTACAATATCTGTTTTTGAGAAATGAGCAAATAGTAATTTCTGGTATCTGTATTCAAATTTTATGAGTAATAACACAAACTGTACTTAGCTTTTTAAAGTCTTAAATTTATAGAAACCATATTCGTATAAAAAATGGTTTCTAATTAATTACTTTTATCCACTTAATAAGTTAAAAGCTAGTATTTAATTTTGATTGCTGTGTATGTCCCTTAAACTTCAAGACCTTTTCATGATAATAACACCTATCTCTTTAATATGATCTAGCGTTTAACTTTAGGCTTTGGAAATAAGTCTGAGTATGCCTTACGAAGTTCAGACACATTTGTAAAATAATAGTATTTATATGATGGTCACAGTTTGTATTTATTAGGTTACTTGAATAGAGTATAAAAGTTTCAAAATAATATGTAATTGGCATTTGTCATTTGTTTTGCTCGGTTTAATAGATGCTTAAATACCTCCTGAGTGCAAGGCATTATGCCTTGCACCACATGATTTTCTTTGAAGAAAAACAATTTCTGCCCTTCTGGAACTTATCATCTAGTAGAAGAAATGAAATAATAGTACACCTTTTATATATATATATATGTAGGCTATTTAGAAAGAGTCATTTTGGGTTGAGAATAATTACAAAAGATTTCATAGAAACCTTTGAACTTGAAGATTTAACTACCACAATGTAACATAGTTTCTAAACTTGCTACTCAAAATTTTTCTTCTTAAAAATAATAAAAATCTGTTTTCTATCTTATCTACTGCAGTGACACAATTGTTTGTTTTTCCCAGTTGAGAAGTGATTATTTTATTTATGTTTCTTCCAGGAAAACATTTAAAGTTGATGATATGTTAACAAAAGTAGAGAAAATGAAAGGAGAACAAGAATCTCATAGGTAAGATAACTTACCAGTCCACATCAAGTAATATAACTGAGGAGAGAAAAAATTATAGTCATCATTTCCCCAATGATCACCTTGCTGTAAGGAGTTAAAAGGAAACTTAGAACTCTTCTTGGTCCAAACTTATATATATAGATCAGCAATTTCTTTTATAGCATTCCTGGAAGAGTCCTTAAGCCTCAACTTGAATACTTGCAATGCAAGTGTACTGCTTTTTCTTGCTAGTTTCTTCTATTTTGAATAAAAAAATGCAGTTGGTTTTAATCCTACAACTAAGGAGAAATGAAGACTCACAGTTATGATAAACTTAATGTGGTACTGGATGCCTTGGCAGGTGTTTGACAGCATCACATCTCTTCTAAGTAATCATCTTAAAATGAGAGAGGTTCTCTTTTTATGTATCTTTCCTTCTCATTTTAATGTCTGAGGCAAAATATTCTCAGCTTTATATTAGGAAAGTACTTTCTTGTGTGATAGTTTCATAAACTTGAACGTTTAGACAGTTAGAACTTTCTGTTGGTTTTAAATGTGATATATACAACCCTTACGTCTTCTGATTAGCCTAATAGCTGCATCATCTAGACATTTTATTCTTCCATTTGTTCTTTGATATGTGTGTACTAAAGAAAATTGAATACTGTGCTAAATAAAAACAGGCACTTGAATGGTATGTTTACTGACTCTTTCTAGGGAGAATGCAGAAACATGCTGTATATTAATGAAGTTTTCCAAATAGTCAAGATGAATTTCCCATGAAGTTTGTTATGGTTGGGTCTCCTTTTTCCCTTGAGGGTTTTTTGTTTGTTTGTTTGTTGTTTTTTTTTTTGATAGTGCAACCAGGGTGCTCTTTATCATTGTTTTTAAAACTGGTATTTTAGGAGAGCTCTGGTGGCCTAGTGGCAAGGAGCTGCAACTACAATTCCAGAGGCAAACGGTTCGAATCCACCAGATGCTCTGCCGGGGAAGGAGGGACAATCTCCTCCTGTACCAGTCAGATCTGATTTGACGGTACACGCACACAAAAATAATAAAAAATTAAAAAAAAAAACAACCCCCCCCAAAAAAACCCTGGTATTTTAACAAAAGTTTACAGAAAACTTGGATTTCCATTCATTTACTCTTGCACATTTTCCTCCCTTCCATCTCCTCAGCTCACTTTTCTCTTTAAAAAGATTCTTCATTTTTTGCACAACTTTCTCCTTCCCCTGTCCTCCAGTCCATTTTACTGTGCCACTCTTATTCTAACTGTTGTCATGCAGATAATACCTCATCATATGTTCCTTTTAGACAGTTCTTTTCCTCATCTGTTTCAATGCAATGTTCATTATTTATCCCCTCTTTTCTTAGTTTTCCTCTAACCCTCATGTTAGCCCTGTTTTTTAACGGTAGCACTACATAGTATTTGCCCTTTTATGACTGAGATATTTCACTCAGCGTAGTGACCTCCAGGGTCACCCATTTTGTATAATATTTAATGAGTTGCTTGTTTTCCAGTGCTGCGTACTATTCCATTGTGTGAATATACGACAGCTTCTCTAGCCATACATTTTTTTAATGATCACTTGAGCTGCTTCTATCTCCTTGCTATTGTGAACAGTGAAGCAATAAACATGGGTGTGTGTATATATCTGTTTGGGTGGCAGTTGTGGTTTTTTTATTCCTTGAGGTTTTAAATCACATTTTACTAGTTTAACTAAGACTTGATACTGGATTAATAATATTTCCTTTTTAGTTCCTTATTGAAACAGTAGCTGGTGTAATAATTTTTGCATTAATTTATATTTTAAATATTACTTTGAGTTACATGATTTTGTCTTTTGAGTTGTAAAATTGCATTTTTTAATAGTTGAGATCCCAAATCTTTACTTGATTTCCACTGTTTAAGAAGTGTGTTACAAGAAAGGACTGAGTATACTCCCAGTGAATATATATTCTGTTCTTTGCTTGAATTTCTGTTTCAAATTCTTTCCTGGTTTTTTGCACTAGACAGAAGTCTTAAGGTCCTCATGGCCTTTTTTTACCTAGATTTTAATTATAGTCAGCCTTCTTTAACATCCTGTTTATTTTCTCCTGACCACTTCATTAGTTTACCTTCCATACTTTTCAGGATCCAAATGAGAAGAATGAGTCAAGAAAATTTAATCTTCTCATCAAAGTTCTCTTTTATTGCTGCTAAAATGTACTGCTATCTTGTGGTGACATTGTTACTGTTATGTTCTATTGAGTTGGAATCAATTCATAGCGATCCTGCAGCAGGTGTTTAGAGGCAGTAAATCATACAACAAGAGATTGCCCATCTTTCTTCTGCAGAGCAGCTAGTGGATTTGAACCATGTGCCTTTGAATTGGTAGCTACTCAGCTACCAGAGCTCCCTCATAGTGACATTGTTGTTGTTATTGTTGTTATGTGCCATCGAGTCACTTGGGACTCATAGTGACCCTATGTACAACAGCCCTAAACTCTTGCTCTGTCCTGTGCCAATCGCACTGTCTCTGACACTCCCATCCTGATTATCCCAGTCACTGAATCAGTCCACGTCATAGAGGGCCTTCCCCTCCTGCGCTGTCCACACTCCCAAGCATGATGTCCTTCTCCAAGGACCGGTCTCTCCTCACAACATGTCCAAAGTATGTTAGACGGAGCCTCAGAATCCTTGCCCCCAAGGAGCCACCCGGTTTAACCCTTTCCAGGATTAATCTGTTTTCCTAGCAGTCCATGGTACCCTCAATACTCTTCTCCAGCACCACAGCTCAAAGGCATCAATGCTCCTCTGTCCTCCTTGGTCATTGTCCAACTCTCTGATGCATAACAAGTGGTAGCAAAGACCATGGCCCGTATCAGATGCACCTTAGTCTCCAGAGAGACAGCATTGCTCTTCAGTACTTTGGAGAGGTCCCTAACAGCAGACTTTCCCATGACAATACGCCTTTTAATTTACAGGTAGTCAGTTGTAATTTTTTGAGCCAGTTTTTTTGATCCTTAGGATCCAGTTAGGATCCGTGTGTTGGCCATATCAACCTCCAAAATTGTCTGTGCTTCAATTGTGTTGCTCTTAGAAGCACTGAAATAAATTGAGAGATTCGTACCCCAATGTTGAGGTGCATCAGTGTCTTACCTGAATTTGAGCATTTTTATATTGACATCACAGTGTGGTTAGAAGTAACCCTAAAGAATGATATAGGAGCTCTGGTGGCCTTGTGGCAGGGAAGCTGCACTGCAATCCCAAAGGCGTTCAGTTCGAATCCACCAGATGCTCTGATGGAGAAGGAGGGGCAAAGTCCTGTGCCGGTCGGATCCGATTTGACAGTACACAACAAGAAAAGAAATAAAAAAAAAAAGAAAAGAAATAATGTCAACACTAATACAGTTTTATAAATTCTGTTGTTAATTAATTAAGAGAAAACAAAATCTTGATTACTTTAAGACATTAATTAGACTGAAAAGCTTACATGTAAAACAGTATCTTTGTTGCTCCTGGTTTCTTTTTCTTTACCATATCCGATTTAGTGATCTCATTTCATTTTGAATGGATCCTGAGCCTATTCAGTGTTGTCATTTGGGAGACTTGCAGTAGAACTTACGTATTTTCAGTTGTTGTTGTTGTTGTTGTTATGTGCCGTCTAGTCGTTTGCGACTCATAGCGACCTATGTACAACAGCCCTAAACCGTGCTCTATCCTGTGCCAATCTCGTTGCCTCTGACACACGCATCCCAATTACCCCAGTCACTGAATCAATCCACCTCATAGAGGGTCTTCCCCTCCTGCGCTGTCCTTCCACTCTACCCAGCATGATGTCCCTCTCTAAAGACCTGTCTCTCCTTAACAACATCTCCAAAGTATGTCAGATGAAGCCCCAGAATCCTTGCCTCCAGGGAGCAGCCTGGTTTAACCCTCTCTACGATGAATCTGTTTTCTTGGCAGTCCATGGTACATTCAATACTCTTCTCCAGCACCACAGCTCAAAGGCATCAATTCTCCTTCTATCTTCCCTAGTCATTGTCCAATTCTCTGATGCATAACAAGTGATTGCAAAAACCATGGCCTGTATCAGGCGCACCTTAGTCTCCAGTGCTTAGAATATTTCCATTTTCAAATCCTGTGTAGTGTATTCCCCCAAAATATTTTATACATACACAGTAACAGTGTTAAAGTCCTAAAAACTAATTATGACTTACATTGGCTTACAAACTAAGTCAGATTCACAGCATTATCAAAAAAGACGCTAATGTTCAATAGTTGTCTATACATTTTGTAATTTATTTATTTGCAGTTATTACAGAGAATTGTAGACTTTTTTCCTTGTGTACTGCTGATTTGAACTACATACCTTCAGAATTGCCCGTGCAGGAGAATTGTAGACTTTCAATGAGGGCAAGAAGCTGATAGGAAAAGAAAAACATGGGACATTCCATTTTTAATTCTCTAAAGTATTGGTTAGCTTATGACAGCACACCAGAATTGTCATAGTTTTAACCTTGAAATTCGAGACTAAAGCCAGCTCTCTATGCGTGGTTGCTTTGGTTTTTTGTTTTGGCAAAGTGGCTTCTCGAAACTCCAAAGTATTTAGCAAATTTTAAGAACTTTGTAGTGGTGACATTCCAAGTTCTTGGGTTTTTTCTGATGCTTGTTTCTGCTTTCTTGGGATAATTATATTTAAAGAGCTCTGGTAGCATAGTCCATAAAGAATTGTGCTCCTAATCCCAAGGCAGCATGGTTCAAATCCACCAGCTCCTTTGAGGGGAAAAAAGACAGGCTTTTGCCTCCTATTGTTGTTGTTATTGTTAGGTGCTGTCGCATTGAGTACAACCCATAGCAACACCATAAACAAAAGATCTCAACCCTGTTCTATCTTGTGACATCTTCACACTTTGTAACACATAAGAATCCATTGCAGCAGTCACAGTGTCAATCCATCTGTGTAAGGATTTTCCTTTTTTTTTTCTCCTATTATAGCCTTGGAAACACAGTGGGGAGTCTATGAATGATAACTAACTTGAAGGCAATGAGTTATTAATTAAATGTATTTAAAACATTTATTTTGAGGTGTTTGTTTACGTGTCACATGTACTTTGAACTCTTCTTTCTTACATTCCAATTTTTAATTTATTATGAGATTTCACCAAGGACTATGGCTTATAAAATACATTTCTTCCCTTTTGTTAGTTTTCCAACCTAGGCAATGCCAAAGGGGTTTTTATGCTCTCAGTCCTACCAGTTCTGGAACTGTCATAACCTCTGACTTTTAATGATAATCTCCACTGTATGAAGTACATCTTGGAAAGCTTTCCAAATTGGGTTTGCCTCAGGAATTGTTGCCCCAGAGCCAATGAAAATCAGAATGTGCCTTCTTCTTTCCTTTGTGGCCTATTTGTAGCTGGAGAAATTCTTTCAAAAGATACCTGAGCTCCAACTTCTACTAAGTATGTTTTTTACCTAGGTATGTTTTTACTAGGTATGTTCAAGCCTATGTTTTTAATAGATTGACAAGGCAGGGTACCTTTCATAGAGTTTTTTTCTTCTCACATTACAACATATGCCTTTAAATGTCATCTTGTTGTTGAGTACTGTCGAGTTGGAACCGACCCACAGCTGATGACCCTCCAGAAGGTTTTCAGAGGCAGTTAATCATACAGGAGATTGACAGTCCTTCTCCCACGGAGCAGCACAGTTTAGTAATTTTCTTTTTAAACATTCTTCTTTCTGAATATCTTTGCTGCTCTTAAAAAGATCTGAAATTCCTTTTTGCCAGGGGTTCTTACTTCTTTTTGTTGAACAACAACAAATACTTGTCCTTAAGGTATTTACATAGTTGTTGTGTTCCATGTCAGAAATGACCCATAGCTGACTCTCCAGCGAGTTTTCAGAGGCATTTAATCTCTTGTGAAGAGAATTGCCTATCCTCCAGGGGAGCAGCTGGTGACCTCTGTGTGTCTTGGGATTGCAGTGCAACTTCTTCCCACTAGGCCCCCAGAGCTAAATTCTCATTTCCTTCATATGTTAAGTCTCTGACATTTTATAAGCCATACATGCTACCTTTATGGAACTTAGTGTCTGTGGGTGAGAAGAAAGACAGTCATATACTCATTATAAAATAAGTTCTATAAAATAATGTATGGAAGAAACTACAATGATGGAGAACTAGTTCATAGCACAACATACCATAAACTCCACCACCAGAATTCCAAACATCCCTGGATTAGGGAATTAGGGATGGATCCAAGAAGGAGTCATAGAAGAAATGACCTCAGATTTGAAAGGTGAGTTAAATAAGAATTAAATGAAGTAGGGAGCTCTGGTGGCCTACTGGCAAGAAGCTGTGCTGCAATCCGAAAGGCACCAGTTTCAAATCCATCGGATGCTCTACTGGAGAAGGAGGGGCAATCTCCTCCTATGCCAGTTGGATGATTTGACGGTACACAACAAGAAAAGAAAAAGAAAAAAGCTAAACGAAGAGTGAGGGTGAACAGACAAATAGTTTAAGATAAAGGGAGTGTTAGAAGTCATTTTTTGAGGAACTCAAAGTCTAGAGTGGGAATGGTTGACTCGAGATAGAACAAGGACACAAGATGACTCTGGAACATAAAGCTGTGGCCAGATCCTACAAAGCACTGTTTTCTTGGGGAAGCCATAGACCCTGTGACTAACTGATCTTGAACCTTGCCTTTTTTTTTTTGTAACCTTGCCTTATCTTATGCCATCCTCATCATCTATGATTTACTTGAGCCCATGGTTGACAGTCACTGTCAATCCGTCTTGTTGAGTGTCTTCCTCTCTTCACTGACCCTCCTTTCCCAGCATAATACCTCTTTCCAGGGACTGACCACATGCCTAAAGTATGTGAGACAAGTTTTACCACCATTACCTCTCTGACCACCACTCTGGCTACACGTTTTCCAGCACATACTTGTTGATTCTTTCGAAGTCTGTTCAGTACTTACTCTTCTCTAACACCGCAACTCAGGCATCAATTCTGGCAGGGTGTTGTTGGTTCTTATCCTTTATCCTTAGACCTTTTATTTTAAATGGAAAGGTGATAATAGTTTTCCCCTGCCCTTTTCCTTTGTAGGCTCAGCCCCACTTCAAAAAACTTCAGTCTGCTTTTGACTTTTTTTATTGAGATTTTATTGTAAGTTTATAAAGAACTTGGATTTTCATTTATTCATTGTTGCATATTTTCATCCCTGTCCCTCCTCCTCCCCAGTTCACTTTTTTCTTTGGGAAAAATTCTTTCATTGTTACACAGTCCCCCCATCCACAAGACTACTTTACTATGCAGCTCTTATTCTGGACTCTGATAATATTTAATCATATATTCCTTTTATACAGTTCTTTTCCTCATCTGTTTCAATACCGTGTACATTATTTATCCCCTCTTTTCTTAGGTTCCTCCTACCCCGATGTTTTAGAACAGTGTTTGTTTTACAACAGTGGCATTATGCAGTATTTGCCTTTTTGTGACTGAGATAATTCACTCAGCTTAATGTCATCCATGGTCACCCATTTTCTATAATATTTCAGTAGTTCTTTGTTTTTCAGTGCTATATAATATTGTGTGAATATACCACAGCTTCTTTATCCACTCGTTTGTTGGTGGACACTTGTGCTGTTTCTTTAATATTGTGAACAAACAGTCTGCTTTTTTATTAAGTTCTATTTCTTTTCCATCATTGGCAAGATCTGATAGTACTTATCTTTTTCCTCTCAAACAGTTCTGTTGTAACTGTTAGTTTGAGATTGTTTTCAACATGATATGCTTTCATTCATAAATTTTAGTTCTCCCCCTCACAATCTGAGCCATACGTTTATTTTTACATCTGTTCCTGAAGTTGCCTCATTACTTGTCACTAAGCATATCTGCTCCTTAAAATTCTTTTTCTAGAAATCCTTTTTAAAAAAATCCTTTTTATATAAAAACTTGTTAAAATAAAAAACAACACATTTTTTAAAAAATCCTCGTAAAAAAGCCTTTTCCCCCCAGACACTTATAGAAGATGATGCATTTAAATTTTTATTTTTTAATATTTTATTATTTTTTGGGTGTGTACTGTCAAATCGATCTGACTGGTACAGGCGGAGATTTCCCCTCCTTCTCCAGCAGAGCATCGAATGGATCCGAACCGCACATATCTGGGGTTGCAGTGCAGCTTCTTACCACTAGGTCACCAGAGCTCCCAAAGATGATGCATTTAAACATAATGGACCCTACCCCAGCACCCATTTTTCTACAAAACGTTTTGATTTTTGTCTGAACCACATATTTTTCAGACCTTGAATTATGTAATAATGAGATTGATGTAGTCAGTGATTTCTCAGCTTCAAACATCTTGGTGTTATGCGTGGAAGAAAAGTTCGGTAACTAGCATCTTTATAGCTATGATCCTAGAAATGGGACTTGTATGGCCTTGCTATTACCAGATTAATGTGTATAAATTAAAGGTACTAATCTTGGTCTCTTTCTAGCACTGTAGTTTGGTCCTTTTATGGAATCTGGTATTCTTAAAATTTAAAGTTCTTATGTGAAATCTTGTTTTGAATTGGTAGTTATTTAACACCTTTAACTCATTCTGTGCGCTGAGTGAAAATTCATTCAGAATTTTCAAATGTTTGCTTAAAATATACTATCCCCTAATTTCAAATTCCTCATCTAATTTTCCTGTTGTTGCATTGCTTCTTTCCTGAGACAGTAAGGAAAAGGAACACATCAGGTAGATGAACTAGATTGTTATCTGATACCGTATTCTGTAAGCTGGATTCTTTGCAGGTTAAGACAAATAGGCTTGGCCAACCTTACTTGTTTATTATCTTTCTTTTCCTGTGATCCAGCATAACTGAGTAAAATACAGCCACTGTGGTGGCCAAAAGAAATTTTATTAGAAAGAGAAAGAAAACTGCCCTTTCTTCTTAGAAGACATCCATGGGTCTCACCCATTTCACTTAGGCCTATGCACACATTTGCTTTTTTATTTTTGTTGGGGAAGTGGAAGTCAACACATATTAAGCCACATTCCCAAAGTTTGGGTGTTTATTTCTTAAAAAAAGTTTGTGAAAATTGAGTTTAAATGAAAAAATAACAGCACTCTGATAGTTAAGAAATATAACATGTAATTTTATTCAAAAATACCGTAAAAGCTAACTCAAGGTAGTATGAAACATTTCCTTGTTTTGTTCCTGGTTCACAATATTTATTAAAAATTACTAGGTAAGTTCATTTTACCTCTTCTAGCTCCCTTAAACTAACCTGCATGGAACTGTCCTATAGCATTGTCATTTTTATACATAAATATACACATCTTTACACTTAACAGTTAGTATTATGTTATTAGGCTTTCTATATGTATACTCAAGTAGAATGATATAAAATGCTGTAAAGAGAATTCTATAAAAGATATAGTTAATAGGCCACTGCCGCTGGAGGCGCAAGGGAATAAAAGCACTCAGATGGCAGATAACAGTTCTTCAGATGGGGTTCCTTCAGATTCCTTGGAACCTGTTAAAAATGCAAGTAATAAAGAAAAACTCACAGATCAGGTGATGCAGAATCCTCAAGTTTTGGCAGCTTTACAGGAATGACTTGAAAACGTGTCTCACACGCCCTCAAGCTACATTGAGACTTTACCCAAAGTCGTGAAGTGGAGAATCAACGCCCTGAAGCAGCTTCAGGTGAAGTGTGCACACATAGAAGCCCAGTTCTACGAGGAGGTCCATGACCTGGAAAGGAAGTATGCGGCTTTGTACCAGCCTCTCTTTGACAAGAGACGAGAGTTTGTCACTGGTGACGTGGAGCCCATAGATGCAGAGTCCGAGTGGCACAGTGAGAGCGAGGAGGAGGACAAGCTGGCCGGAGACATGAAAAATAATCATAGCAGAGAAAGAAGCTGCAGCAGGAGAAGAGGCAAATCCCAAAGGAATTCCTGAGTTCTGGTTCACCATCTTCCGAAATGGAGATATGCTAAGTGACCTGGTACAGGAATATGATGAGCCAATCTTGAAGCACCTGCAGGACATTAAAGTGAAGTTTTCTGACCCTGGACAGCCCATGTCTTTTGTATTAGAATTCCACTTTGAACCCAACGACTACTTCACCAATTCAGTCCTGACGAAAACGTACAAGATGAAGTCTGAGCCTGACAAGGCTGATCCTTTTTCCTTCGAAGGCCCTGAGATTGTTGACTGTGACGGGTGCACCATTGACTGGAAGAAAGGAAAAAATGTCACTGTTAAAACCATCAAAAAAAAGCAGAAACACAAGGGTCGAGGCACCGTCCGAACAATTAATAAACAAGTGCCCAACGATTCCTTTTTCAACTTCTTAAGCCCGCTGAAAGCTTCTGGTGATGGAGAATCACTGGATGAAGATTCTGAGTTCACCTTGGCCTCTGACTTTGAGATCGGACACTTCTTCCACGAGAGGATAGTGCCCCGAGCGGTGCTGTACTTCACCGGGGAAGCCATCGAGGACGATGACAACTTTGAAGAAGGCGAGGAGGGAGAAGAGGAGGAGTTAGAAGGTGATGAGGAGGGAGAAGAAGAGGAGGACGCCGAGGTTAACCCCAAGGTGTAATTTTTGTCTGTTAATCATACGTTGCTAGAAGGATCCCAGCCAGCCCGCTGAGTGCAAGCAGCAGTAGACGCCCCTTCCAGGCTCGGTGGACCGTCGGGACCTCGGACCGTGCTGACCCGCTCACCTAACGTGCTCTCCCGTGCATGGTTTTTACTCCCTTTCCTGTTTCTTTATTATTGGGCTTACCCTGTACAGTGACCATTTGATTGACCTTTCCGAAGTCAGACGCTCCCTGCAGCACCTGTGCTGCCCCGTGAGCTCCCAGCCTTGCCCTGGAGGTCCAGAGACCTCTCCAGGGGGCCGAGCGGGAGTGCCCACCGAGTGGGCCGCTTGCAGGGGAAAGGCCAGGCGCCCAGGCCCTGCGCACTGTCCTGCCGCCAGGGCTGCTGCCTGCCTGTGGGGAAGCCCGCTCGCCTGTGGGCCCGACCTGACCCCTGTGTCCTAGTGTCAGCTTCCGGAGTGCTGGGCATCATCTTCATCTCTCCACAGGGTTGTGGCGGGCGGGGAGGTACACACTGGCTCTCAGCAATAGCTTTAGCAGTTCCTTTTCCTATTTATTTATTCGCTCATGTTCGTGAGGGCTTTGGACTTGGGCTGTGGCTTGTCCTTATGATTTCTGGAGCCATGTTGTGACAACAGCTTCAACGACCTCAGCCTAGAAGATGTGGCGTCCATGGTGGCAGCGTGGCCCTGCCCACAGCTCTGGGCAGCTGGACCACACTTGGCTGTGAAGGGGGAGAGAAGGAGGGAGGGTTTGTGGCCGAGTGCGGGTCTGCCTGCTGCCCACTCAAGGAGGAAGTGCTGAGGAGTGGGATCGTGGAGCCCCTTCTCCTGCTCCACGACCCGTGTGTTTTCAAAAGCCCCGAACGGTGTGGCCTGCGGGTGGGGTCTGAAGCGGCCAGGCCTGCGGCACGAGACCAGCCTTACCTTACAGTCCACCTTTGTATCTAATACGGTGTTTCAATTTGTACAGAATAGTTAGAATATTCTATTAAAGTTGTGAACCATGAAAAAAAAAAGATATAGTTAATAAATATTAATTGAGCAAATTTATTTAAATACCTAGGGTATAGACTAGTGTGTGCAACTTTGCATGCTTCAGAGCAGTTTCAGAAGCATCACCTGATGGAATTTTACATGTTTTTAAATTAAACACAGGTTTTTCAGGAATTCAGATACCATGTCATTAAAGCAAACATTGGATGTGCTCAAAGTTATTTTTTAAGTTGGTTATTTGAAATGTGTAATTTTTCTAAAAAGAAACCATTTACTGTTGACTGAATTTGAATATGCAGGCTTTCTTATTGAAGATAATTTACCAATCAAGTTGTCTGATGAAGGGCTCTGTTTTAATTTCTGTTGTTTTGTTGTGTTTTTTTTCTTTTTTTTTTATTAGTTTGTTTATTTTTCATTTCAGTGAACATCTACAGAGATTTTGGAATTCCATTCATTCATTGTTGCACCCTTCTCCCCGCACAAACCCCTCCCCCCCCAATCTGTTGTTTTTAAGAGTGATAATTTTTTTTAAATACACTGATCATATATTTGATTTGTTGTTTTGGTGGTGGTTGTTAAGTGCTGTCTAGTCATAGACAATTCATAGTGACCCTTTGAACAAAAGATCTGAGCACTGTTCATAGAGTTTCCAGAGGCAAGCCATTTTGGAAGTGGATGCCACTCCTACTTCCAAGCTTGTTTTAATCAGGAAGCTTCACCAGACACTGTCGACCATGGGTAACCATTATCGCATTTGGCACATCATTTTGATTGTATTTACAATCACAGCAACTATGAGTTACCTCTGTACAGCAATGCACAGACCGGTGCTATACCACTTAGAAGAATGTTTGCCACCTAATGGATTTTTAAGTAGGGGACTCTTACCACATGACCTCACTTCCCTTAGCGAATCAGCATTCCACCCTACTGCTTACCAATCCCATCCAGCACCTTCTGTAAAACCAGCTCCTATAGATGACTTTCAAACTGGTCTCCAGCACCATAATGCCTACCAAAAAAGGTTTTTTAATAGGAGGCCTTATCACATTGTCTCTCTTCCCTTAGCAAATCAACATTCCACCCTACTGCTCACTGATCCTAGCCAAGAGCTTCTGTAGAACCAGGTGGGGGTTTTTTTCCAACTTTGATATGTTGTTGTTATGTGCCATTGAGTCACTTGCAACTCATAGCAACCCTAAACTCTGCTCTGTTCCTATGTCAGTCTCACTGTCTCCGCCACACTCATCCCAATTAACCCAATCACCAAATCAGTCCACCTCCTAGAAGGCCTTCCCCTCCTGCCCTCCACCCTCCCAAGCATGATGTCCTTCTCCAAGGACCGGTCTCTCCTTAAACATGACCAAAGTACCTCAGACGAAGCCTCAGAATCCTTGCCTCCAAGGAGAAGCCCGGTTTAACCCTCTCAAGGATGAATCTGTTTGTTTTCTTAGCAGTCTGTGGTACCCTCAATACTCTTCTCCAACACCAAAGCTCAAAGGCATCAATTCTTCTATCCTCCCTAGTCATTGTCCAACTCTTTGACGCATAACTGGTGATTGCAAAGACCAGGGCCTGTATCAGACGCACCTTAGTCTCCAGAGAGACACCGTTGCTTTTCAGTACTTTAGAGAGGTCCCTAACAGCAGACGTCTTTTTAATTTCCTGGCTGCTGGTGCCAAGAGTGTTGATTGTGGAGCCAAGCAGACTAAAGCTGTGAACAATCTCAATCTCTTCACCATCCATCCTGATGCTGCCAATTGGTCCAGTGGTGAGAATCTTTGTCGTCTTGATATTGAGCCTCAATCCATATTGAAGGCTGCAGTCCTTGACCCTCTGTAGCAAGCGCTCAGGTCCTCCTCAGTTTCAGCAAGCAGGGTTGTGTCATCTGCATAACGCAGATTGTTGATTGATAGATCTTCCACCAATCTTGACCCCACCTTTCTCCTCATAGAGCCCAGCTTCCCAGATAATCTGTTCTGCATACAGGTTGAAAAGGTATGGAGACAGGACACATCCCTGGCATACGCCCTTCCCAATTTTGAACCATGCAGTGTTTTCTTGCTTTGTTCTGACAACTGCCTCTAGGGTCAAGTGTAAGTTTCACATTAGCACGATCACGTGTTCTGGGATTCCCATTCTTCTCAGAGTCAGCCACAGTTTGTTATGGTACACACAGTCTAACACCTTTGCATAATCATTGAAGCACAGATAGACATTCCTCTGGTACTCTCTGCTTTCAGCCAAGATCCATCTAACATTAGCTACAGTATCCCTAGTACCATGACCCCTTCTAAGCCCAGCCTGCACTTCTGGCAGTTCTCTTCTGATGTGCTGTTCCAGTTGTTTTTGGATAATCTTCAGCAGAATCTTGCTTGCATGTAAAATCAATAACATTGTTCTGTAGTTTCCACACTGTGTTGGGTCACATTTCTTTGGAATGGGAACAAATAAATACAGATCTCTAGATTTCTTGACACAACTTAGTGAGCACAGGGCAGCATCTGTTTGCTGATATATGTCAATTTGTATACCATCTATTCCTGGGGCCTTATTTTTTGCTATTTCCTTCAAAACAGCTTGAACTTCTTCCTTCATCACCATAGGCTCTTGCTCAAATGTTGTTTCATTAAATTCTTCTGTATCTGCCAATTCCTTTTTTTTTTTTTTTTAAATTTTTATTACTTTTGTGTGAGTATACCGTCAAATCAGATCTGACTAGTACAGGAGGAAATTGTCCCTCCTTCCCCGCCAGAGCATCTGGTGGATTCGAACCGTGCACCTCTGGGATTGTAGTTGCAGGTCCTTGCCACTAGGCCACCAGAGCTCCCCTTGCCAATTCCTTTCAATATGACCCAGTATATTCTTTCCATCTTCTTTTAACACTTCCTGGATCATTTAATATTCTGCCTAAAGCATCTTTGATTATAGCAACTCGAGGTTTGAATTTCTTTAGTTCCTTGAACTTAAGAAATGCTGAGCAAGACAAGCCCAGCAGAGCTGAAAATCTCCGCCTCCTGTACAGGTAACAGCAGAAGACCCCCAAGGCTGCACGGAACTGGTCACAGGACACTTAGAGAGGACAGAAAGCAGGCGAAAAAAATAGAACATTTAGTGGGATAAAAATACTGTAGCTAAATTGACAAACATTTGGTAGTAGAAACTCCGTTGAGAATAGAAAGTTTTCTTTTAAGAAAATCTGTCTCCTATACCAGTCAGATCTGATTTGATGGTACACACACACACAAAATAATAAAATAAAAATTAAAAAAAAATCTACATACTCTCTAGGTATAGTTGGAGCAACTGTAGTAATAGTATTGCTTCTAAAAACTCACTGGAGAGTCAGTCAGGAGTTAGTTTTGACTCAACAGGCAATAACAATATTATTTGATTTGTGATAACTGTTATCTTTTTCCCTATTGTGTAAATTTTTAAATATTCCTGTGTCCTTTTCTTATCTTGTGGAGTGTAGCTGGCTTTTTTGGTTTGTAAATGTTAAAATACGGACTACTTTTTATAGGAAAATTCCAGGAAGTTTTTTCATAAAAACTGCATGTCAATTTTCAGATGACTGAGGTATTTTTTAAAAAATTAAGTACTGGGGAGAGAGGTAATTGTGCATCAGTGAATGAATTTTTTTTTAAATGTTAGCTAGGGGAAGGGAGAGAGAGGTGGCAAAATGTACAACAATGAATGAATGAAAATTTAACTTTTCTGTAAACTTTTGTTAAAATGCAATTAAAACTAAAAATTTTACTCAAAAGAATCAACTAAGTATAAATAGTACCCGTCTTAAATAGTATTTGAGTTTTGGTAAATGCACACTTTTCACCATCACTATAATTGAGCTATAAAATATTTTACCTAGAAATTTCTTTTGTGCCCCTTTGCAGTCAGCCCTGCTGATACACTTTTTAAAAATTAGATGATTTCGGGGGTGGGGGAAGGGCTGGGCGGGGAGAGAAGTGCAGCAATGAATGAATGGAAATCCAAAATCTCTGTAAATGCTCATTAAAATTATTTTTAAAAATAAGCTTAAGAAGAAAAAATATACAAAAAACTAATGTATTTTAAAAATACAAATACAAAAACCACAATATTTCAAATAAAATGGGTATTTTAAATATTAAAAAAAATTTAGATGATTTACATAATCAGATCTACCCATCCTAGAGTTGTTAGTCTTGAGTTTTCACGGAGTCAAGAAGTTGGTTGACCACCGTTATAATGAAGATAAAGAACCCCAAATATTTTAATGCCCTCTTTTTTAGCCTTTCCCTTCTCTCCTGTTCTTGTGTACTTTTAAAATTAATTTTACTTGTATCAGAAAGTAATGAATATAAAATCATGTATATGAATTACTTGTTTTAAGGAATCCTATTGTGTTTAATTTTCTTTTGGTATTTAAGTTAATTCTTCTTAGTTCTTATGTTTGTTGTGTCTATTCCTCCCTCCTTGGGCCTCCCATTCTTTTTGTGCTTTACCAATATCCCGTCTTACTTTATTTACTTATATTCCTCAAGACAGTTTCATGGCTTCATTTACTAAGAAGAGTTGCACTGTCTGTTGAAATATCTACATTTACATTTTATTCTTCTTAGAAAAAAGGTAGACTGTATAAAGTCATAATGATAACTTCTTTGTAATATGCCCTCATTTTCAATCATTTTTTGGTTCTTAGACATTCCTGCCTGATTGATTATCTTTCCCTCTGAGTCTTAAAATGCCTAATTTGTCGCTGTCATTTTTTAAAAAGTGACCACATTTCTTTTGCTGATACTCTTACCCTTTATAACTATTCAGTGAGTTTTTAAAATAAGATCAGTACTACTTCCATTATCTATACAACCAGTTATCAACTCAGGGTGCTCCCATATGTGTTTTAGTAAAACTGTGTTCTGTAGAGGCTTCAGTGTAATTTTTGGAAAGTCGATCACCAAGCCTTTCTTTTGATGGTCTTATGAGTGCACTAAACCCCCAACTTTTTGGTTAACGGTAGAGTGTGTTACCTGTTTGCACCTTCTAGGAACCCTATTCTCTATAGCTAGCTATAGTCTATTTATTTACTTTACACCGCAGACACTATGCCTCAGAAAGTTAAGAATGGTTCCTGAGCACATTTCTTTTTCTTTTGCTGTTTAAAGGTACTATAAACACTTATTGATGGTTGTTTATTTTTCTATCCCATCTTAATAATTAGATCAATAGGAGGCTTATAGTTCATGCTTTCTTTTCCATAACTACTAGAAAATGAGTAGCTAGATGACAAATCTATAGCAGATTTTTAAATTTAAATGATATATTTCATTCCTAATTTAAAGAGTATAGTGATTTTTCATCACTTGTTAGGAAGTTTGAATTACAAAAGTTATTAAAACATTTTAATTTATTGTGTAGATTCAGCTACCTTTGTAAAAATTTCCTTTTGAGGAATCAGGAGGAAGACTAAAGCATGGTAAATTATTTTGCCCTCTCATTCTTTGGTCTGTTTCTTGGGTTTTTTTTGTACTCCTACAATTCTGTTTTTATTTTTGTTGGGCTTTTATAAGGGGTTTTTTTTTGCCCTGCAAATGTATGGGCATTCTGTTTTAAATGTCAAATTTAATCTAGAAAATACGGAGTTACATATGTGAATGGTAGTTAAAAATGAGAAAATCATACATATATTAGCTGAAGTAATTTTATTTTACCTCAGCATTATACTTTTAAATCTAGGCTCTTTTATTATAGAACATTAACTGATAAAATTTCTCTTTTGTTTGTTTAGCTTGTCAGCGCATCTGCAACTTACGTTTACTGGTTTCTTCCACAAAAATGGTATGTTCTTTTAAAATAGAAAAAAAATTGAATGACTGGAAAACATACTTGCTTTATAAATTTTATCTCAAATCACACGTTCACAAATAAAAAATTCATTAGTCACTTGACTAGTACATGGTGGAAATTGTAGAACTGATGGTGTTTTGTTGTATATTTTTACCATAAAAAAGAAATAGATATATATCTTCCCATTCTAACAGCGAATGGTTTTGAACACAGGATAGTGAGATGACCTTGTTGACTTTTCAAAAGATAACTTTGGCAGTCATGTGTAATAATGAATTGTAGAGAAGGAAAAATTAACATAGAGAGCCCTAAGTTACAGAAAAATGGAATGATCAAGAGATAATAAGGATGCCTTAGACTGTATTACACACTTAATTGTAATAGAGGACAGACTTACATAACATTAACAGGCAGATATGAGCTGTATGAAAGTTAGATGTTCTTAACTCTGAGCTTTACAGTATATTGAAAATGGTCATCAGTAATAGGTCTGACCATGCTTCAAAGGTAAATGTTAACTTCATCTAGCTCATACATAAATAGGTTAAATTCTGTTTCTTCTTTGTAAACCACACTTTCCTAGGTCCCTAAAATCTATTAGAGTGAAAAATAAAGCACTATGATACTATCTTACATAGCTTAGAGCCATCATTTTTCAAGAGGTCATAAGTCTATCATATGTTTCCATAAAATTAAATGTCTTGGGTTTTTCTAATTTTGGTTTCCAAATGATTAAACTTTCTTGGAAAGGGGGAGCTTTTTTTTTTAACCTTAGTTTCTTTAGAGCCTAGAGAGGTGAAGAGTCCCCTGAATAGAAATCTTATTATTACTCATAATAAAGATTATGAGTAGATAATTTATTATATTAAATTAATTTAAAAAGAAACACACCAAACAGATCAGTACTAAAATTCCTACCAGTGAAATATAGCAATGTCTTACCTGTTACAGAAAGATACTTTTTTATCTTTTTTATTAAAAGAACTGATGGATACAGTGAAAGATTGTAAATTAGAATGCTTCTCAGATAGGCATATATTTGTGTATATATCTACTTTGCAATAAAAATATAAGCGTAATAGGAAACAATATCTTAGTCCTTATGTTTTGTTTTTTTTTTGTTTTTTGTTTTTTTTTTTTAATTTTTTATTATTTTGTGTGCGTGTACCGTCAAATCAGATCTGACTGGTACAGGAGGATATTGCGCCTCCTTCTCCGGCAGAGCATCTGGTGGATTCGAACCGTGTTCCTCTGGGATTGCAGTGCAGCTTCTTGCCACTAGGCCACCAGAGCTCCCCTTTAGTCCTTATGTTTAATCATTCATTATGTTTGATTGGTTTTGCAGTCTTCTTCTCAAGATCATGGACTGTAATGCTTTAAAAGTTTAGGATTTGAATTCTGTAGGCTTATTAGCTCTTAGTTCCCAGAACTTGTAGAAACCATAAATTATCCTTCATTAAGATTGACATATTTGGAAAGTAATTTGAATAAGTTTTTTTACTTCTCCATATGATAGAGTATGTAAAAGTAAAAAAATTGCTCCATTTCAACTTAAATTTTAATTTTTCTTCATGTTTTTGATGTACATCATGAGAAAATACACTATTAACTTCTTTAAACTGCTTAGAAATTAATATTAAAAATTGTTAATATGTTGATGGTGAATATTGTTTTAAGCGCATTATTGTTCGTGCATTTTAGACCTTTCATTGTGTTACTTTATCATAAATGTTAAATCGCATCCAGAAGTAGTCAGTAAATACTTTGAACATACAGATTAAAGTATTTGGGTCAAAAGAGAATCGCAGTAAATAGGAAGGTGTATGTTTGTTATATGTGTCTTGTGAAAGGTTTATATAAGTGACTTTTTATATAAAGGCATTTTATTTTAAAGCATTTGCTGAAAGTTTGGTACTGATTTGGGCAATAAAATGGCGTTGAGAAGGCTTCATTGTAGTAATCTTTAGAATTCAGAGTCTTATGAAAATGAGGACAGGATTTATACATTTTAATGTATTAATTTTTCTTTTTAGATAAGCCATCACAAAATTCTGAAAATGAACAAAATTCTGTTACTCTTGAAGTTCTGCTTGTAAAAGTTTGCCACAAAAAAAGAAAGGTAATATATATACTTATTATGTAGAATAAATGTAATATTTACTAGTAATTGAGTATAATAATACATATGTATTTCAGAGCCAGTTTTTAGGAGTTTAAAGCTTAAGAAATAGGCTCATAGTAGAATCTTAAAGCTGTTAATCACTATTACCAACCCTCAGCAACTTAATTTTATCTAATCAGGGAGCTCTGGTGGCTTAGTGGTAAGGAGCTGCAACTACAATCCCAGAGGCGCACGGTTCGAATCCACCAGGTGCTCTGCCGGGAAAAGGAGGGACAATCTCCTCCTGTACCAGTCAGATCTGATTTGACGGTACACTCACACAAAAATAATTTAAAAAAAAAAATAAAAAAAATGCTACAACATTACAATGAAATGTTTCTTGAAGGGCTCTTTAATATTTTCTGCTGAAGAGGGAGGAACAATCGCCTCCTGTACCAGTCAGATCCAATTTGATGGTACACACATAAAATAAATAAATAAAAATTTAAAAAAGAAAAAAAATTTTATCTAATCTGTCAAATTCTGTACAAAATGGTCTCAAAGTAGTTGTATGGCAATAAAGGAAGAAACCATTGTTTAGTGTTTTAAGATGCTATGAATTTAATTGCTTACCTACCACTTTAACCTTTTATCTTCTTTAGGTATTACTATTAAATTTTTAGATGGAAAGGAGAGTTTTTCTCAAGAGTATTTGTCTCAGAATAGTACTCAGAGGAAATAGAATTCTGTGGCCAGCATTTTTAGCATTTCGTTTATAAAATTAAATTAATTCACCATAGAAATAAGAGTTAACAGTAGTTAAAGTTCCTGAACAACACACTAATGTTAACAGATAAAATACTTTTAGTAGTCCCTAGTCCTTCGATCTTTTAAGAGGAATAAGAACTGTTTATATGGAGGTTCATATTACTAATACACTTACAAAATTTTCGTAAGGTGATACCTCATGATAACTACTGGAGGGTTGGTAGGGATTAGGATAGAGTGGTAGGAGGAAGGTGGCAGTTAAATTGAATGTTAAAAATAAGTTAGGGGAAAAAAAGTTAGAAAATATTATGGCTGATTCTCTCCCATTAAAATAGCAATGATAGAAAAAGTCTTTTAAGATACATTTATTGGGGAAAATAATAGGAAGTACATTTAAGGTACTCTTTTTTTTATGTTTTAAAAACCACAAAAACCCAATATATGTAGAAAAAACATTTTCTGGGAAGAATATACATAATTATTTATAGTAATCATCTGTGATGTTGTCAGTAGTGAGATTTCAACAGTCTTGTCTTTTTTTTTTTTTTTTTTTCTCAATATCCAAAGCACCTAATATTGTAGATCTGGGAGAGTGAGAAAATCCTCTCAAAATATGCCTCCCCATTTGAAGGTGATCATTTGCTTTTATACTTGGATTCGGTGTTAATCTGGTTCAAAGTTATAGGACATTTTTTATTTTTATAGGACATTTTTTATTTTTAATTGTCCCATCAGTTAATAGAAAATAAAAAGGGAAGCTTGAATTTATGACTTTAGCATTTTGAGTGTAATTTTAATTCCGTAATTTTACTAATATAAAACTATTTCATATGACCTTCAGTTTCATATTAGATAATGCTATATTTTATTATACTGGGACAACCTCAGGGTTTTTTTAATAATTGTTAACTCTAAACTCATCGCTGTTGAGTCGTAACTGGCACATAGCTGACTCTTTAGCAGGTTTTTAGACCCTGTAAACTGCTTGAGAAGATTTACACAGGCCAGCTGGTAGATTTGAACCATCAGAGAGGCACAGTTTTTGGATTATGGAGTATACTACCAGAGCTCTCCCATTTGGGATATAGCTAAACCAGGTTTGGGTTTTTGTATATAGGAGGGGTTTGTTTTTAACATTTTTCTCCTTGTGTATAGTAACATAGTTTTCAGAACTATAATTAGAATGTTAACATTTTATTTAGTAATCATAAGCTGTGCCATGTTTCTTAACAACTCTGAACAAAGTTTATTTTGTAATATTTATAATTGCAGGCACACAAATAAATGTAATAATTTTTACCTTTGCAGGATGTAAGTTGTCCAATAAGACAAGTTCCCACAGGTAAAAAGCAGGTGCCTTTGAATCCTGACCTCAATCAAACAAAACCTGGAAATTTCCCGTCCCTTGCAGTTTCCAGTAATGAATTTGAACCTAGTAACAGCCATATGGTGAAGTCTTACTCATTGCTATTTAGAGTGACTCGCCCTGGAAGAAGAGAGTTTAATGGAATGATAAATGGAGAAACCAATGAAAATATTGGTAATTTTTATTTTAATAATTTTTACTAGATTTTGTCATCAGAAACTAAGGTTGTTGATAAAAATGAATTTAAATTATTTCTCTTTGGGTTATTTTAAAATCTTACCTTCCATGGAAGAATACGGGATAGTGCTAGATCTAAGCCCTAGATCTAGATGCTCTTTATTTCACAAATCGTGTATAGTTCAGTGAAATAATTTTATGGTAGATTGCCCTACTTCTTACATAGACTGTTGAATATTGTATGTACCTGATTGTATACTAATGTAAAGTTCTCATTGTGTAAATTTCAGGCAGTGAATATAAATTGAATAATGGATCAGCCTGGACTGGCCCGTCAAATTAATCTTTTTAGGAAAATGAATATGTCTCAACCCTCATGGATATTTTATTGTGAGAAATTTCAAACATAATAGAAAAATTGAATAGTGAATCTCTATCAACACCATGTAGTTCACACACTTAAAAGAATCTATCCCTTTATCCATTCTTCTGTTCTTCCTACAATTCTAAATTCTTCTCTGAAGTAATCATTGACCCAACATAGAGGTGTTAAGGATTCAATGATGATGAAGCAACAGTTTTCCCTCTCAAAGATTTACAACCTAATATAGAGGTATTGTTGTTGATTGCTGTTTAGTCGAGCATGAGTCATAGCGACTCTATGAACAGAAGACCTGAGCCTTTTAATACTCTGATTTCTCAAAGTTCATAGAGTTTCCAGAGGCATGTTGTTTAGAAAGTGGATGCCACAGAGGGACAGACATGACATAAATAATCACAGCGAAATGATGAGTGCTGTTACTAAAGTATCATTTCATTTGTGAAGCACCTAATTGCCCAGGTGGCTTCGTACCTTTTGAGACCTTTTTTTTTATATAATAATAATAACTTGAGGCATATTTTGAAGTTCTTGAAAAGTACTCATGAGTGAGGGAGGTTTTGTTTAACAAGGAAGATGGTTCCAGATTTTAAGAGTGTTTTTAAAAGTGTAGGGTGATGCAACAGCGAATGAATGGAAATCCAAAATCTCTGTAAATGTTCATTAAAATGAATAAAATATAAAAAAAAGAAAAAAGTGTAGGGCAAATGTCAATGAATGTCACACAGGAAGGATATCTACAAATAATCAAATAGTGAATATTTGAAGAGTATTTTTTTAATGTTTAAACTTTATTTTCTTCTCTGTTGCATTTAGACTAAATGTAGTATGTTTTAAGTTAAGGGACCATATAGCATAAATATAAAATTTTCCTGTGAATATTTTGACTTATGGGAAATATTTGTCAAATTCAGATGTCAATGAAGAACTTCCAGCTAGAAGAAAACGAAATCGTGAAGATGGGGAAAAGACATTTGTTGCGCAGATGACGGTATTTGATAAAAACAGGTACTGGATGGATAAGTGTGGTTCCCATACTGTTCAAGGAAGGCTTTAATATGACACAGACTTTAATATTGGTATATTAAATATTTCTTTGCTGTCATTTTCCTTTAGTATATGGATGAAAATAAATTTATAAATCCTAGACTTTCTCTTTTTCACATAAAGTGCAATAAACCTAGATGGAAGAACTGTTTGGATGGCTCATTTTACTAAATAAAAAATTTTTCTTTATATTCTGAGTGTCAGCTTTTTGCCATTGTTCTAGGCAATGAGAATAAAGTCCCTGCCTTCAAAGAATTTAAATTCTATTTGTAGCAACCTAAAATGTTACCAACTTAGTAGAAACAAATTCTACTCCCAAAAGATTATCATAGTAACTTAATTATATTGATTGTAGTGAAGAAGAGTGTAGTTTCTGCTAGAGAAAGCATCTAGATCACAGTAATAGTTGAAAAGCGGTTTGAATATTCACATTTGAATGTAGATCTTGGAATTATGTATTTACTCATGTTGAGGAAGAATGTTGTGTGTAATCATTGTGACATTTGGGCCTAAAAGCATCTCTCTTCAAGTCACAACTTGGTAATGAAGTAACTTAAAACCATAAAAATGACTCTAGGAAACAGCTCCATCATTTCTCTTTTTCTCTCCCCCCTCTTTGTTCTTTCTCCTCTCTCTCTCCCCTCTCTCTGTGTCTCTCTCTCTCTTCTCTCTCTAGATTGACAGGCAAAGCCTAAATCTATGGTATGCCATGGTTTCTTGTTCTAGGCTTCTCATTGACCAATAACAGTTCACTTTCAACCTAGTGTAGTTGTATCCATGATAAAATTCTGTCTGATTATTACGTGATTTATCTGTTTTGAGAAGACCATATTATCTAGGCAGTCCCTGGATTATGAATAAACTCCATTTCTAAGTCTGTTTTTAAGTTGAATTTCTACATAATTCAGTAAAATTAGGCATTTTGTATCTATTTAAGTCAAATATTTGTCTTAGTGCACAATAACTTTCTGTCCATAAAAACTACTAAACATTTTAAGATAGAGTAAGACATCTTCAACATAATGCAGTAACAGTAACTTTTGATTCACATCATAAAGTACCATTTACTGTTATTATTGTATGCACTGTGACTTTACGGACAACAGACTTAAATGTAGAATAATAGCTTCCATATCTGAATGACCAGATACTATGCAGTGCATAATTGTATAGGAGGAAAGAGCCAAGAAAAACAAAAAGGGCACATCTGCTATTTACTCTTTAAAATGTATTCTTATTTTAGTATAATAGTTATTATAGCCAACAGGTAGAAAGTTATTTACAAGAGGTAAAAGTTATTGTTAAGTGTTGTAGAGTCACCTCTGACTTGTAGTGACTCTATGAAGAACAGATTGAAACCTTGCCCTGTCCTGCACCATCCTGACAGTCTCTGCCACATTCAAGCCCATGTTGAAGTCACAGTGCCAGTCCATCTCTTTGAATGTCCGTCTCTCTTTCCCTTGTTCTCTGTCTTTCTGAACATGTTTTTCCAAGAACTGGCACCTCCTGTCCACAGTACCACCGTCTTTGCCTCTAAGGAATACCTTGGTTGCATTTCCTACAAGACAAAATCATGGGCATTGATTGTGAACTCAAGTTAAATGTAGTGATTAAATAGTGATATTTTGGGAGGGGGGAAATCCAGACCTGTCTTCTCATTTTATTGTGTCTTCTCTGACATTGGCCATTTCTTCAAGGAATCTTGCTTCCTTTTAGTAGAGAAGTGATATTTATTTACAAGTCAAGATCAGAGGACTAAATGTGTGAGAATTAAATCTATAATCTTTATGAGGTTTAAGTTTCCCTAAAGCAAGACCAAAATTGAGAAATTAATATAGGAAATTATGAAACTGTTAGCAAAATAATTAAGAGGAAAAAACCCCATATCTATAAAAGTAAAATTTTAACCACCATAAAGATGTTGAAATAAAAATGACAGGTCAGGAGAATATAAATTCTTATTCACACTAAAGACAGATGTCTTTCAGTTTTAACGGAGTAATCTTACTAATTAAAATGGAAAAGACTAAAATCCAGTAAAAGAATTAAGTTAAATGCATAGAACCTTTACAAGAGAAAAAAAGATATATGGCTCTTATCAATTAAAAAGGTAACTAAGACATCTGAATTAAAAGTCTACTTGGGTATCATTTTTTCACTTAAACCAGATTGACAAAAATTGAAAAGCTTAGCAAATCCCTGTTGATGAGGCTATGTGAGAAGACCTCTTCACACATCGTAAGTTAGAGAGTAAATTTGACTGTAACTATCAAATATATAGCCATAGAAGGGCATACTTATAGCCGTTTTAGGGTAAAAGAATGGAAGGAGCTCACTTAGAAACATTTTGGTATATCCCTTATTCAAATTAATGAAATTCAAATTAACTTTTTTTTTCCCCTATAAAGAGGTGAATGATTTTATAGCTGCACTGTTGTGGTAGACTAAATTGAAGTGTTAGCTATTATCTAACAAAAATCATAAGGCTGATAAAAAGAAACTTAAAATTAACTATTCAGTATACTTTGAAGAGTGTCAGCGTACAAAGGCTTCTAAATAAAATATTTTAAATACAATAAAACAGTTTTATTCTTTCACTGT
Source organism: Elephantulus edwardii (assembly GCF_000299155.1). Taxonomy (NCBI): domain Eukaryota; kingdom Metazoa; phylum Chordata; class Mammalia; order Macroscelidea; family Macroscelididae; genus Elephantulus; species Elephantulus edwardii. The sequence goes on along the minus strand of NW_006399844.1, from coordinate 5,030,105 downwards.
GTGGAGTCGATTCTGACTCGTAGTGACCTTCCATTGGGTTTTTAGGCCTGTAAATCTTTATAGGAGGAGATTTCCTGTCTTTCTGCAGAGCAGCTGTTAAATTTGAACTGCTAAAGAGCTACACCACCAGAGCTACACAGATATAAACCCAGGCATGTACACACCTACACATTTAGCTGTGCTGTGAGTATAGATACACATTGACTCAACCAACATTTCATTTATTCACTCAATCCTGAAATATTTATTGGGTCCCTGTGTGTAACAGATGCTCCTAAGAACTTAGAGTTTTCAAAGTCGCTGTAATAATTGTACTGTTCAAGTAAAAGTAGTAAAGAATTTTAGTTTAAGCATTTAAATCATTCAAAACAACAGGCATAATTTTTGATGACCCCTGAGTATTGTTGCTAGTATTATAACACCATTATCCTAATTTTTAAAATCTAAAGCCTACACTATATTTTAACATTTAAAACTTAACTGAGTTTTTAGTCCTTAGACATGTTAAAATGTGTAAAGTTCTATCTGGATAAATACTATAATAAACTAAGTCTCTGAATAATAGTTACTAGTGCAATTTTGTAAAATAACTTTGTCATCAATGGAGTATAGGCGTATTTTAAAATCTTACTAGGTATACTTATTATTTTACAGGCTTAATAAATGTTTTTAGTATAAACCTAAAGATGTAGAATTTATGTCCATACAAAAATAAACAGATTACTCTAAAGTGCATGTGTTTGTCTAACAGGCGCTTACAGCTTTTAGATGGGGAATATGAAGTAGCCATGCAGGAAATGGAAGAATGTCCTATAAGCAAGAAAAGAGCAACATGGGAAACTATTCTTGATGGGAAGGTATGGACTGCTTATAAGGTTCAGCTTGTTATAATTATGAATTCCAGTTTTTCCTTGATTTTTTTTCTTCAGTATAAATTTAAGTGGAAGAGTCATTTCAGTACTTTTGAAAGAAATCAGTGCTTTAGTCAGAACATTAAATGTAAAACATCAGTCAGTCTACCTGAGTTCAAATCTTGAATCCATCATCACTTAATAGTTGTGTGGAATTTGGCAAGTTACTAATTTTATGTCTCAATGTTCTCATTTGTAAAATGAGACATAAAATTAATGGGCTAGGCGAGCTCTGGTGGCCTAGTGGCAGGAAGCTGGACTGCAATCTCAGAGGTGTATGGTTCAAATCCACCAGATGCTCTGTTGGAGAGAAGGAGGAACAATCTCCTCCTTTATCAGTCAGATCTGATTTGATGGTACACACAAAAAATAATGAAATAAAATAAAATTTAAAAAAAAATTAATGGGTAAATGAGATAATCAATAGAATATCCTTAGCACTGTGTTTGACATAAAATAAATGTTCATTAAATTTTAACTGCTAGTAAGTCTAGTCACAGTAACAGCAAGTAAATGTGACAAGTAGTAATAAATTTATCAAGATATCTGTAGAACTTGATTGAAGCATGCTTAAAATAGCCAAAGATATGGAAAAGTAAACAGGCATATGTATACTTCTGGGAAGCAAGACTTAAAAAATAAAAGATGTCAATTATTTCTAAATTTACCAGATCATAAACAAAACTCCTAAATTATTTCAGCATTAAGATTCGTTCCATATTGATGTTGTTAAGTGCTGCCGAATACAACCTATAGCAACCCTATGAATAACAGATATGAACCATGTACTGTCGTGTGCCATCCACACACTCCTGACACATTGGAGTCCATTGTGGCAGTCACTGTGTCAATCCACCTGGTCAAGGATCGTCCTCTCCTCCACCAACTCTACCTTTTTGAGCATCATGTTCTTCTCTAAGGAATAACCCCTCCTAGCAACCTGACCAAAGTATGTGAGGCAAAGTCTCATTATCCTTGCCTTCAAGAGCACTCTGGCTACACCCTCTCCAAGAAATATTTGTTCTTTTTGCAGTCCATGGGATGTTAACCTGGAAGAATAAATATATAATAATAATACTAAATAAGTACAGTGGTAGAGAATTATCCTAAGGAGAGATTTGACTTAGCAGAAGGTAAACTATAATATAGCTAAAATAAAGTATGGTTTAAACATAGGAGTAAACTAAGCCAGTCACTAATGTGTGGTTCTGAAAAGTTTCACGTGTATTTTAAATTCAGTTTATGATAAAGATGGTATTACAGATTTGTGTAGAAATAATGAACTTGATTTTGACAGATCACATCTCTAGCTTTCTGAAGATAAACATGTTGTTGTTGTTATGTGCCGTCGAGTCACTTGCGACTCATAGCGACCCTATGTACAACAGCCCTAAACTCTACTCTGTCCTGTGCCAGTCGCACTGTCTCTGACACTTCCATCCCAATTATCCCAATCACTGAATCAATCCACCTCATAGAGGGCCTTCCCCTCCTGCGCTGTCCCTCCACCCTCCCAAGCATGATGTCCTTCTCCAAGGACTGGTCTCCTCACAACATGTCCAAAGTATGTTAGACGGAGCCTCAGAATCCTTGCCTCCAAGGAGCCACCTGGTTTAACCCTTTCCAGGACAGATCTGTTTCTTTTCCTAGCAGTCCATGGTATTCTCAATACTCTTCTCCAGCACCACAGCTCAAAGGCATCAATTCTCCTTCTATCCTCCTTGGTCATTGTCCAACTCTCTGATGCATAACAAGTGATTGTGAAGACCGTGGCCTGTATCAGATGCACCTTAGTCTCCAGAGAGACACCATTGCTCTTCAGTACTTTGGAGAGGTCCCTAACAGCAGACTTTCCCATGGCAATGCACCTTTTAATTTCCTGGCTGCTGGTGCCAAGACTGTTGACTGTGGAGCCAAGCAAACTAAAGCTGTGTACAATCTCAATCTCTTCACCATCCATCCTGATGCTGCTAATTGGTCCAGTGGTGAGAATCTTTGTCTTCTTGACATTGAACCTCAATCCATATTGGAGGCTGCAGTCCTTGACCCTCTGCAGCAGGTGCTTCATAGAGCTAATAAATTCCAGAAGGCTGAGAAATGAGAAACATGTAAACTACATAACTTTTGAGAGATTATATAGATGAATATATCTTGATACTGAAGAAGGCCCTTCTAATTATGATACAAAAAGCTAGAAGCAGGGAGCTCTGTTAGCCTAGTGGCAAGAAGCTGTACTGTAATCTCAAAGGCACACAGTTCAAATCCATCAGATTCTCCACTGGAGAAGGATGGCCAGTCTCCTCCTGTGCCAGTTTGATCCAACTCAGTGGTATGCGTTCTTGCGTGCACTCACACACGAAAGCCAGAAGCATAAAATTGTGTTCAACTAAAATAATTTGTATCTACATTTTATAATGTAGACATGATATTTTGCCTTCTATAAAGGTTAAAAGAGAAATGATAGTTTCACAGAAAATACTTGGAGTACACAGAAGCTAATCTGAATACATATTTTTCTAAATCAATGACAGAAAAACAAATTTAATAGGAAAAATAAAGACAACTGGACAGTTTTTTAAAGAACAAATGGACATTACTAAAAACTTGAAACAGAAGCCACTCATAGCTGACCTCCCATTGGATTTCTGAGACTGTAAATCATGAGAAGAGACTGCTTATCTTTCACCCAAGGAGAAAGTACATGTTTAAGATGCTGTACAGTTTTATTAGTCTGTAAAAATATGTGGAGACAGATATTATTGTCTGATAATTTGTTTATAGGAGACAATAGAGAGTTGTGCTTCTAACCCAAAGGCTACCCTTCTCTGGTGATTGAAATTCACAAATCGCTCCACAGGCAAAAGATGGACAGTTTCCAGTCTTGCAGACTCAGTGACAATGAGAGTTGAGCAAAGATTAAAAATACTGCTGGTGTTTGGGATGTAAAGGATCCAATAAAATAGATATATGTTTGTTTGGGGTTTTTTAACATATAAATTTGAGTTGTTTTTTTGGAGGTTTTTAATTTAATGTTTTAATTTTTTTTTTTAATTGAGAAAAATATATTGGTACAAGGAGGTGAGGGTTGGGGGCAGAAGGGTGAGGATGGGCAGGGATGCAGTTGCAGAGCTGCAGAAATTGGTTGGTGGGTGGATAATTTTTTTAATTAATTTTTACACAGTTTTGTCCCTCTTCCTTCTTCCCCAGTCCAATTTTCAATGGACCTCTTGTTCCAGACTGTTGTCATATATACAATACCTAATCATATATTCCTCTAAGTTATAGGGGCCCTAATGATACCTAATGATTTAAGGCAGCAACGGGGCTTCAAGCCCAAGCAATGCTACCAAGCTAAAGGTGGGTGACTTTTAATCTGCGGCCCTTGGTCCTGTCTTTCATTGTTTTTGTTCAGACATTCCTCAGCAGTCACTTGTGGTTGCTGTGAGGCCAAACACTGTGACACTGATGTGTCAAATGCGTTAATGGTTGGCTACCCTATGCGGACAGAGAGTGGGGTGGAACTCCCCGATTAAAACAGGCTTGGATGGAGGAGTGGCATCAAATTCCATAATAGCTTGCCTCTGGAAACCCTATAAACCTGGAGAGAGGATGAAAGGCACCCAGGCTTCCAGGACTCTCCTTCATAGGGTCGCTATGAGTTGCCTGCAACTCGATGACACTTAACAATAATAACAACAATCATATATTCCCTTCAGACTATTCCCTTCACCTGTTTGAATGTAGTGTTCATTATCAGTCCACTCTTTCCTTTTCTCCCAGCCCCTAATATATATTCTATTTTATAATTGTGATGTTGTGAAATATTTGTCCTTTTTTAACTGAGGTAATTCATTCAGCATAATGTCCTCCAGGCTCACTATGTTGTGTAGTGTTTTATAAGTTCATTGTTTTTTAGTGCTGTATAATACTCTGTTGTGTAACTGTACCATACCTTTTCTGTCCGTTGATTTATTGATGAGCACTTTAGTTGCTTCCATCTCTTTGCTGTTGTGAATAACACCGCAGTAAACATGAGTGTTTATATCTGTTTGAGTCACGACTCTGGTTTTCTTTAGGGTATATAGTGGGATTATAGAGTCATGGTGTTTCTGTTTTTAACTTTTTTGAGAAATAAATAGACTGCCTTCCATAATGCTTGTAACATTTTACACTCCTGTCAGGAGTGAATAATAGTTCCAGTCTCTCTACAACTGCACCAGCATTTGTTGTTTGCTGCCCTGTTGAACTTTGCAAATATTGCTAAAGTATATGTTTTGATGTAAGAAAACTTGATTCCACCTTACTCTAGAGAAAAGACTAACAATATGTATAAAAATTGAAATTATATTCATGGTTCTTTTTTTAAAATTATTATTATTTTTGTGTGAGTGTACCGTCAAATCAGATCTGACTGGTACAGGAGGAGATTGTCCCTCCTTCCCGGCAGAGCATCTGGTGGATTCGAACCATGCACCTCTGGGATTGTAGTTGACCGTCAAATCAGATCTGACTGGTACAGGAGGAGATTGTCCCTCCTTCCCGGCAGAGCATCTGGTGGATTCGAACCGTGCACCTCTGGGATTGTAGTTGCAGCGCTTTGCCACTAGGCCACCAGAGCTCCCCTATATTCATGGTTCTTAACAGTAGTTTAACTTCTAGAGTTTAGTCACAAGGTAATAACTGGTCAAGTGAAAAGATATAGGTAGTAACTGTTCTCGGGGTTTTTGTTTGTTTGGGAACGTATTTCTTTAGTGTTTTTGAAGTGAAAAATCGAGAACAACTTTTATCTAAATAGATTAGTCTTTACAAGTATGATTATGATGTTGTTGTTGTTTTTGTTGTTGTGCACCATCAAGTTGGAACCGACTCAATAGCTGGCGCTCTGGTGGGTTTTCAGAGGCAGTTAATCACACAGGAGGAGATTGCCCATCCTTACTTCGCAGAGGATATGAACAGACACTTCACCATAGAAGACATTCAGATGGCCAACAAGCATATGAAAAAATGTTCAAAATCCCTAGCTCTAAGAAAGATGCAAATTGGGGAGCTCTGGTGGCCTAGTGGCAAGGAGCTGCAACTGCAATCCCAGAGGCGCATGGTTCGAATCCACCAGATCCTCTGCTGGGGAAGGAGGGACAATCTCCTCCTGTAGCAGTCAGATCTGATTTGATGGTACACGCACACAAAAATAATAAAAAATAAATTAAAAAAAAAAAGAAAGATGAAAATCAAAACAACTATGAGATACCATCTCACTGAAGTAAGAATAGCAAAATTTAACAGAACAGCAAACATCAAATTCTGGCAAGGTGGTGGAGAAACTGGAACCCTTATTCACTATTGGTGGATGTGTAAAATGGTGCAACCACTGTGGAAGGCAGTGTGGTGCTTTCTCAAAAAGTTGCAGATAGAAATACCATTTGACCCAGCAATTCCACTACTGGGAATATACCCTAAAGAGACCATAACTGCCACCCAAGCAGATATACGCACACCCATATTTATCGCGGCTTTGTTCACAATAGCAAGGCGTTGGAAACAAGCTAAGTGCCCATCAACAAATGAATGGATAGAGAAGCTGTGGTATATTCACACAATGGAATACTGTGCTGCATTGAAAAACAAGGAACTCATGCAATATTATTCAAAATGGGTGACCCTAGAGGACATTATGCTGAGTGAAATATCTGAGTCACAAAGGGACAAATACTGCATGGTGCCACTGTTGTAAAATGGAACTCACATCGGGGTTGAGGGGAGACTGAGAAAAACTGGGTAAATTATGTATACTGCATTGAAACAGATGAGGGAGAAAACTGTTTAAAAGGGATATCTGATTAGGTATTATTGTCATCGTGACAGAAGTCCAGAACAAAGGCTGCATAGTGGAGTGGACCTGGGGGGAGGGATTGTAAAACAATGAAAGACTTTTAAAAGAGAAGAGTGTACTGGGGTGGAGGGGTGGGCAGGGAGAAAAGTGCAACAATGAATGACTGGAAATCCAAAGTCTCTGTAAATTTTCATTAAAATTAATTAAAAAATTATTAAAAATATAAAAAATAAATTTAAAAATATGCTACCTCTTTGGGTGATAGTATTTCACACAATTTTTTATGTCTTCATACTTAATGTATTTTAATTATCTGTAGTCTTTATTTTTAAAATACTTTAGTGTTAAATTTTATTAAAGGTATGTCATATTTGTTCATGGGAAAATAAAGATTATATATATGATATTTATAAACTATTTACTTCAAAATAACAACTTGGGATACCCAGGATTACTTCCCCCCCCCCTCAGAGTTACTTTTTAAAAGCTCTGTGGTAATCTTGAAGTAAATATCCCATTATTTGTTGAACTAAACCCATTTTTAGTGATTGATCATTTACTGTTGTGTGCTGTTGAGTTGAAACTAATCTATAGACTAGTGGATTTTCCTCCCAGGAAGAGATTACCCATTCTTCTACTTAGCAGCTAGTAGATTCAAACCCTGTGCCTTTGGGATTGCAGCATAGCTGCTTACCACTAGGCCACCAACGCTCCCTCCTGTCTATTCTAGCAGTATTTTTACTCACAGGTTCTAATAACCTGATTATTGATCTGGTCTAAAAATTTTAATAAAAAGATTACTTGTAATAAAGATTTGGGAGCTTATTCATGTGTGTCATTAAAACAGCCCATTGAAGGGTTTCTGTAAAGGGGAATGATACCAGATATTACTAGAAGCGCTTGTAGGCCTGCTTCCCCCTCTCCCCCCAAAGGAACAGGCCTTTATTGCGTGGTCTGAGAGAGATGCATGTGGAGTATGTCAGATTGGCAGAGGACAGTCAAAGTGGGTTTCTTTTCATAGGGGTTTAAGGGAGTAATTTGGGGCTATTAATTAACTTAGATATGGACTCAAGGACTGCAGCCTTCAATATGGATTGAGGCTCGATAACAAGAAGACAAAGATTTTCACCACTGGACCAATTGGCAGCATCAGGATGGATGGTGAAAAAATTGAGATTGTTCACAGCTTTAGTTTGCTTGGCTCCACAGTCAACACTCTTGGCACCAGCATCCAGGAAATTAAAAGACGTATTACTATGGGAAAGTCTGCTGTTAGGGACCTCTCCAAAATACTGAAGAGCAGTAGTGTCTCTTCTGGAGACTATAAAGTGCATCTGATAAAGGCCGTGGGCTTTGCAATCACTTGTTATGGGTCAGAGAGTTGGACAGCGACTAGGGAGGCTAAAAGGAAAATTGATGCCTTTGAGTTGTGGTGCTGGAGAACAGTATTGAGTATACCATGGACTGCTAAGAAAACAAACAGATTCATCTTGGAGAGGGTTAAAGCAGACTGCTCCTTCGAGGCAAGTATTCTGAGGCTTCTTCGTCTGACATACTTTGGACATATTGTAAGGAGGGACCTGTCCTTGGAGAAGGGACATCATGCTTGGTAGGGTGGAGGGACAGTGCTGGAGGGGAAGGCCCTCTATGAGGTGGATTGATTCAGTGACTGGTAATCGGAATGGGTGTATCAGAGACAGTGTGATTGGCACAGGGCAGAGCAGAGTTTAGGGCTGTTGTACATAGGGTCCCTATGAGTTGCAAGGGACTTGATGGCACATAACAACAACATGGACTTTGGTGATCAGGCCCAGAGCCTTATCAGGATCCATTGTCTGGTCACATCAGACATTATCAAGTTTCTTCAAGGAGTGATAAGGCCTGGGGGCTAGGATGGCCTCTGTGTTTCAGCATCCTGGCTTATAGCAGCAGTCCTAATCCAGCCATACAGTCCTAATCTACATCCTCTTTGCCACAGCACCCCTAACATGTGAAAATGAAATTCAATGGAGGGTTGTTATGCGTCAAAATCAGACTCAACCGCAGTGGTTTTGATTTGGCTTATGTATGGAATTGGAAATAAAAGTGAGAAAAAGCCAAGAGATAAAGACATGATAGCCATTTTACAAAAAAAAGAGACTTGATGAGAAATAGAAAAAGGAATAGGATTCGAGTAGAATGATAGTGCCTGGAACAAAAGTAATTGTACTTGCAAAGGACAATTTATTTTCTAAAAAGAAAATAGATTAACTTCTAAACAGATTTAAGCCCAACTGATGATCTCTGAAAAACAGAAATAGAGATTTAGAGCTCAAGTCTAAAAGCCCAAAGATCCAGTCTGGGATCATCAGCCCAAGGTAGAACCTTGTGGAGTTAGAGAATAGGGCAGATGACTTAATTTTAGGTAGAAATTGAGACCAGTAGGTGAAAAACAGGCTACTTCAGTATCCCATAACCAAGGGATAGAAGCTAGAGTAGTTATTGTTAGTGAAGCTGAGAGATGGCAAGGAAATACGTATTGGCCATGTAAACATGACTTTACAGTAGACTTGAGGTTTTTAAACTCCTTTTTTTTAAATGCCTTTTTAAACTTGTTACCTATGTTAAAAAATTCAATTTCCCAGGTAAACGTAGACTTGATAGTACTTTTGAAAAAAATCTAATAATCTGCCTCTGCTAGGCCAGTATTTACACAGCAGCACGTAAGCTATTGGAAAGATTCGTGTACCTTTTATTCAGCCTGAGTTCTCCCATTCTGCAGTATATGCTGTTTTACTTTACTTGTCTAGCATTCCCTGTAGGTATTTTGAGTTTTCAATGAAAGCCTTTCAGTTAGATTTACCACATTAATTTTTTTCCCCCCTTTACTTTCTCTAATTTTCATTTGTTATCTGAATCTTGTCTTTTTTGTGTTGTTTCTGTTTTAGAGGCTGCCTCCATTTGAAACATTTTCTCAGGGACCTACGTTGCAGTTCACTCTTCGTTGGACAGGAGAAACCAATGATAAATCTACAGCTCCGGTTGCAAAACCTCTTGCCACTAGAAATTCAGATAGTCTCCATCAAGAAAACAAACCTGGTTCAGTTAAACCTACTCACACAATTGGTATGTAAACATCATCTTGAAGTAAAGATTTGCAGAATGAGTACATATGTCTTGTGTGTGTGTGTGAGAGAGAGAGAGAAATTTGTATTCAGAATTACCATATTTGATGATCCCAAATTTGTCGACAGCATCCAAAACATCATAGCCAGGAGCAAGTCAAATATAGGCTGCCTTCTCTCCATCAGGCCTAATCAAAGTGTTAACCTTGGCCACATTAGTGTCATAGAGTTTCCTTACAATTTGTTTGATGTGGTGCTTCTTGCCTTTGACATCCACAGTGAACACAAGTATGTTGTTCTGTCTTCATGAATGACTCAGTGGCCAGCATAAACTTGATGATGACATAGTGGTTAAGCTTGTTTGTCCTGTGAATGCTGTTTCAGGAGAGTTTGGGTTACTTTGGGGTCTCAGCATCTTAGGTTGCTGTGAAGGTGGGTGATTTGTGGATCTTTTGTTTGTTTTTGTGTCTGTGGCTATGGATGCCCTTCAGGACTTCCTTCTTGGCTTTTAACACTTGATTTGTCTTAGGAGGGACAGAGGCTTTCTTTCTTATTTTGGCACCGTCTTCATAAAAAGGCCCATTTTTGTCTTCATGTAGTTTTTATTTGGGAAATACTTTATGAATAAGTTGAAGTTTTTCTAAATTCGATATTAAGTTTTGTGTTGAAGTCTTAGTTAATGATCACTTACTCTAAACCTTTGTACTAAATGTATGTGTCACTAATTTGCTTTAGAAATGTATTATTCTCTATTGTTAAACACCACTCATCTGTCATTTTGCCATACTCTCTGGTGGCTTACGTGTTGCTGTGATACTGACAGCTATGCCACCAGTATTTCACATACCAGCAGAGTCACCCATGGTGGATAAGTTCAACATATCTTATAGACTAAGGAGCACTGGCCATCCATTTCTGAAAGAATTGATCTTCAAAAACCCTTTGGATAACAGAACATTGTTGACTGTAGTGCCAGAAGATAAGCCCTGCATGTTGGAAGGCATTCAGAATGCAGCTGGGGAAGAAATGCCTCTTCAAAGTAGAATCTGTGTTTAATGTCCTAGATGAAATAAGCTTTCATCCACTAAGGACCATCATTTGTTGATATGGCAAGATTCAAATTGAAGGGAAACAGTGCAAGTATCTAATAGTAACTGGAAGTAGAATGTATGAAATAGGAATCTAGGAAAATTGGAAGTTGTAAAAAAATGAAATAGGATGTCCTAGGAATTAGTGACTAGAAATGGACTAGAATTGGCCATCTTGAATGCGGTAGTCATATGATCTACTATGCCAGAATGACAGACAAACAGGAAAGATATTCATTCATTCATTATCAAAAAGAACATTTCAGAGTCTGTCTTGAAGTATAGTGCTGCCAGTGATAGAGTATCTGTATGTATAAAAGAGGGACTTGTTTCTACAACTATTGCTCATATATGCCTACCATGCGTTAAAGCCAACAATGAAGAAATTGGAGATTTCTACCAGGTTTTGTGGTCTGAAATGAACTTAAGTTTATTAAGATGCAATAATAATAATTGGTGACTGGATTAAAAAAATTAGAAACAATAAGAAATAGTAATTGGAAAATACGGCTTTAGTAAACAAATATTTTAGAGAGGATATGAAAGAATTTTGAACATTACTTTTTTTTTTAACATTACTTTTTATAAAAAACATAAATGGCAAATGTAACACGTTATCTCACCTGATGGACTATACAAGAATCAGGTTTACTACATCTGTGGGAAGAATAGAACTATCAGTGACTCATACAAGTTTAAACTGAAAGTCATGAAAATTAAAAGAAGTCCACAATAACCAAAATAGGACCTTGAGTCAATCCCACCTGAATTAACCATATTTGATGTCTTGAGCACTAACAACCAAAGACCAGATGAATTATGGGATGCCATCATTCCTGAAGAAAGCATAAGGTCATTACAAAGACTGAAAATTAAAGACAAGTGGATGTCAAGAAGAGATTCTGAAACTTGGACTAGAAGAAAAAGCCAAAACAAGGGTAAGATAGGACAACTGTACAGAAGATTTCAAAGAGCAGAACAAGAAAACAGACTAATAAAATGTGCAAAGGGCTGAGTTAGGAACCCTTTGGGAAGAACACATTCTGAATTTCTCAGGCTGAAAGAAATGAAAAACGGACTTGAGCCTCAATTTGTAATGTTGATGGATTCTTTAGAAGAAAAACAAACCAGTGAATTAAAGCCTTAATTAAGCATTAAAAGAAGATGCATAACAACAATAATAACAGAAGGAGGTGCACATAATACAGAGTCACTGTACCAAAAGAATTTATATAGTACTTCAGTTCCTTCCTATGCATCTGAAAGTTGTACTATGTATAAAGTTGACAGAATAATCAGTATCTCTGAATTTTGGTATTGGAGAAAGTACAGCATATCCCACGGACTGCCAGAAGACCAAAAATGTCTAGGAAGAAGTGCAGCGAGATCACTCATCAGATGGTGAAACACCATCTTCTGTGCTTTGAGCAAGTTACCAGGAGGGCCTAGTCCTAGGAAGAAGATATCCTAATGTGTGGATGCATCTCATCCAAGGTTTTCTTCTGTTGTCCAAATTCTCTACCTTAGCATTCATAATATCCATCCCCAAGGACTAGCCCCTTCTCACAACATCCCGAAAGTATGAGAAATGCAGTTTTACCTTTCTTCCAAGTACTCTGGTTTCACTTTCTCTAAGAAAGACCTATTTTCTTGACACTCCCTGGGAGTCAATACTCTTCTCCAAGATCCCAACTCAAAGACATCTATTCTTTTTTTGTTGCCCTTGATCATTGTCCATCTTTGAGATGCATAGCATGCAAATGAGAAGACTATAGCTTGGATTAGTTGCATCTTAGTGTTTTAAGCCGACATCATTGTTTTTTGGTACTCTAGAGAGATCTCTGACAGCAGATTTTCTCAATGCAGTATATTTCTTGGCAACCAGTACAAAGAGTGATGATGGTGGATCCAAGCAAGATAAAATCATTAACAACTTCAGTTTCCTCTATTGTAATGTTGCCTACTGGCCTGCTGAGGAGGACTTTTGTTATATTCTTATTGAGGGATAATCCATATTTAGAAATTATATCATGATGTGCAGCAAGCACTGTAAGTCCTGCTTGCTCTCCTCAAGCAAGGTCACATACATAATGCACTTTGTTGATGAATCCTTATGCCACATTCTTCTTCATAAAGTTTGGGTTCTTGAATGATTTGTTCACACAGGTGCACTGTTATACACCTTTTTTGATTTTAAACCAGTGTTCCTTTGCTTTGTTCAGATAGTAGCCGGATTTCTTTTCTTCTCAGTGTTAGCCATAAATTACTGTGATCCACATAATGAAATGCTTTTGCATAATCAGTAAAACACAAATAAACATCCTTTTGGTAGTGTCTTCTTTTGGCCAAAATATATATGATATCAGCAGTGATATCCCTTGTGCCACAGTTTCTTCTAACTTCTGCTTGATTTTTCAGGGTGTTATCTGTCAGTGTACTGCATTAGCTGTTCCTGAATAATCTTCAGCAATATTTTGCTTTGTTTTTGTTCAGTGTCATCAAGTCGCTTGCAACTCCTAGTGACCCTGTGTACAATAGCCCTGAAACCTTCTCTATCCTGTGCCAATTGTTCTGTCTCTGACACATCTACCCTCATTCCCAGTCACTGAGTCAGTCCATCTCACCCAGCATCTTCCTCTTGCACTGTCCCTCCACCATTCCAAGCAGGATGCCCCTCTCCAAGGACTGGTCCCTTCTTGCCACATGCCCAAAGTATGTCAGACGAAGCTTCAGAATCCTTGCCTTGAAGGAGCAACCTGGTTTCACTCTCTCTGGGATGATCCTGTTTGTTATCCTAGCAGTCCATGGGCATCAAAACTTCTTCATATTGATAACCACATGTAATTTTGCCTGTATAATGGATTAGACAAAGCACATGGTTTCTAAAGAAAAGAAAAAATGTCCTGTCAATAAAACATTAACATATAATTAGGGGAATTTATAACATGTTTATAAAATCTTTTACCATTGGTAGTCTTTCAGGTGAGAACAGTAATAGTGTTTAAAAAACACAGTTTTAGGAGTGACTGCACTGCAATCCCAGAGGTACGTGGTTTGAATCCACCAGATGCTCTACTGGAGAAGGCGGGGCAATCTCCTTTTGTACCAGTCAGATCCGATGTGATAGTACACACGCAAAAAATAATAAAATTTTTGAAAAAACCAAACCAGTCTGAATTCTGTGACTCTTCTAATAATTTAACATTTAATTATTTCACAAATATTAACAAATTAAATTATTTAACGGATGTTAACATTGTTGTAGTTGTGTGCTCTTGAGTCAGAATCAGCTCATAGCTGATCCTCTACTGGGTTTTCACAGGCAGGAAATTACCTCTCCTTAGTGGATTCAAACTGTCTGCCTTTGGGATTATAGCACATTTTCTTACCACTAGACCACCAGAGTGCCCTAAGTTTTTATCAAGAAATATATCACAATTTTTTAAAAATTTTTTTAACTATAGTAGTACCTTATTAATATAAAGGCATGTATTTTCAGCTGTTAAAGAATCACTGACTACAGAACTACAAACAAGAAAAGAAAAAGATACATCAAATGAAAACCGACAGAAATTAAGAATATTTTATCAGGTAAGCATATCTAGCTCTTCTTTTTAAAGCAGTCATGAAATATGTTTGTTTACATGTGAAAGAGGAAGGGGGTTTTATTTGTTGGGGTTTAGGTTTGTTTTGGTTTTTCGGGTTTTTTTAAGTTTATTATTTTTTTGCATGTGTACCATCGAATCAGATCTGACTGGTACAGGAGGAGATTGTCCCTCCTCTAGGAAAGCATCTTGTGGATTCAAACTGTGTGTCTCCAGGATTGCAGTGCAGCTTCTTTGCCACTAGGCCACCAGAGCTCCCTTGAAATATGAAGTATTTTTACATATCATATCTAAAAATATTTCCTGAATTTATTTTCCTTTTAAATTACTTTTTTAGAGATGAGATTGAAACATATTTAGAGATGTGAAAGTTGAGCGTAATCTGACTTTTTTGTTGTTGGTTTTTTTCCTTTTTTTTTTTTTCCCCAGTTTCTGTATAACAACAATACAAGACAACAGACCGAAGCAAGGGATGACCTACATTGCCCGTGGTGTACTCTGAACTGCCGCAAACTTTATAGTTTACTCAAGCATCTTAAACTCTGTCATAGTAGATTTATTTTCAATTATGTTGTGAGTAGCTTCACCTTATTCACTTTATTTTTAAGACAACCTGACTTTATCCTTTAGAGGGGGAAGTACCAAAGTTCTTTAGAAATTTGTCTGATAACAGGGATTATAATAAATGTTTAATTTTAAATAATAATTAACACTTATATACTACATAAGTGTATCAGTTCATTCTCATAATTTTTTTAATTTAAATTATATTTTAATTTGAAGTTCATTCTTAGGAATAATTTATGTAGAGTCACTAAAGTAACAAATGGCATAGACATGATTTCTAATAAGTCTTTTGATTCTAGGTCTCTAACTTTCTGTTCTCTTTGCTGATGTGCCTGGCAGGCTTTAAATAAAGAACCCACTAATACTTTTTTAATTATCTAAGTTTGAGAATGGTTATTTAAGGTTGTTGTTTTATGCTAGTTATCCAGTGGGTTTTCAGAGATTGTAACTAACACAGAAGATTCACCATCCTTCTCCCTTGTATTTAGAGTAGGATAATTTTTTTTTTCCTTTTCCTAAACATCTTACAATTTTTGTTACAGTATCATCCTAAAGGTGCTAGGATAGATGTTTCTATCAATGAGTGTTATGATGGCTCCTATGCAGGAAATCCTCAGGATATTCACCGTCAACCTGGATTTGCCTTTAGTCGAAACGGACCAGTAAAGAGAACTCCTATCACACACATACTTGTATGCAGGTGGGTGAAAAGACCATACAAGTTCAGTCTTTTACTCTATTGTTATTTTGGAGGAACCCAGAAGGCAGTCAGACAGACATCTCCATTTTTTTAGGTGGAAATCAACTGCAGCATTATTTCATTGTTAGCTAAATATCTGGAGATGATTTTTTTTTAACCTTCCTGAGCATTTCTTTCCAAAGGGGCTTTCTAAATCCTCCTTAAGAGCTTTTTTTTTTAAATACCATTGATGTGGAACTTGCTTAGGAGAGTAAAGACTTTTCTCTGTGATCCTTCTTATACATATACGTAGGTAGGAACCTGCAAATGACCTCTACTTTAGTGGTATGAATTATATGGAAATCTGTGGCTATTACATAACACTCTGCATTTTCTTTCATTACCCTTTCATGACATCTGGTTAACTGCTGAGATTAAAGTTACAAAGAGGAATTTTTTAAAACTTTCTGAATAGCTATGTGTATATAGTAGTGTTGGGGTTTATCTATTTTGTGAATATACATATGCTGCAGAAGTCTTGAGGGTTTGATTCCAGACCAGTGCCAGAAGACAAGTCACCTGGTTTCTTGTTGCATATAAAAGTTATGATTGTACTATAAAGTATGTCATAGCATAGTGAAAATATTTGAAATTTTGAGAATTACCAGAATGTAACACAGAGGCTTGCATGCAGTTGAAAGAATATGCTTGACTCAGGATTGCCATGTACTTTCAATTTTTTAGAACAATACAAAAAAAACCAGTCAAACATTATCTGTGAACACAGTAAAGTGAAAGAGAATGATTTATGCTTAAACACTTAAATGTGTTGAGACTTTTTAAAAAAATATATCCACATATTCCTGTCTTAAGCTTTCTGTGACTTAACTAGCCCTTCTTTTTAACCTTGTTTCTCTTTTTCTAAGTTTGTCTTTAAAACCCACAAATCTAAGTTCATCATTAATGGTTTAGTGCCTAAATTGGTATATAGTAGTGTGCTTCACATGTACATTTAAAAAAATTTATTATCATTTAATTTAGGGGTCTGGTCAGTTTTATAAAATGGTAATCTTATAAAATTTATTATGCTCGCAACAGTATTAAAGCAATATTTATTCTTTCCTTAGGCCAAAACGAACAAAGGCAAGCATGTCAGAATTTCTTGAGTCTGAAGATGGAGAAGTAGAACAGCAACGGACATACAGTAGTGGACATAATCGTTTATATTTCCATAGTGACACCTGCTTACCTCTTCGACCACAAGAAATGGAAGTAGATAGTGAAGATGAGAAAGATCCCGAATGGCTAAGAGAGAAAACAATTACAGTAATTATTATTATTATTATCATTATCATAATTAGCAGTGATTAAAATTAATTATAATTTTATGATTAATTTTATTGAAAACTAATAGCCGTTTAGTATGAAGTTAAATTTTTAACTTCAAGTAGTTTTTGTTAAATTAAGGAATTCTAGAATTTACATATAATTTTGCTGTGTTAAAGGTTACCAACTAAGGGAGAGAGACATTTTCTTCATATGACTAAGTATTGAGTATTTGCCTATGTATAGTTATTCATTGTTTGACATTTCAAGTATATTCGGGGAAGTAGGACATGAATGCTTTGGATGTTGTGTGAACACAATCGTCTATATAGAGAAACATGAATTGTGGACATATTCCATCTCTGAAGACTTCCTTTCCCCCACCCTGTTAACTTTTTTTAAGGATACATTGTATGTTCATTGGGCCTGTTAGATACAGCTGCTATCTAACAAGTCAGTCAGATGTTTGTTTTAATATGTAATGTTATGTGTATGAAAACAAACAAAAAGTAATCATAATCTCAAAAAAATATATAGTTTATGTTGCTTTGCATATAAAACATTAAAGATAAACTAAATCCTTTTTTAACATAACATGCTAATGTAGTAATAATAGTATAGTGATGACCATCTTGGAAAATGACACTATTCCTCTTTGTAAAGCCTTGTATGCACCTTTTTTTCTGAAGCTCCATCTAACATACTTTGGACATGTTATAAGGAGGGACCAGTCCTTGAAGAGGAACATTGTTCTTGGTAGGGTGGAGGGACAGCGCAGGAGGGGAAGGCCCTCTATGAGGTGGATTGATTCAGTGACTGGGGTAATTGGGATGGGTGTGTCAGAGGCAGTGCGGTTGGCACAGGACAGAGCAGAGTTTAGGGCTGTTGTATCTAGGGTTGCTATGAGTCACAAGCAACTCGACGGCACATAACAACAACAACATAATAGTCTTTACAGTAGAGTTGAAACATTTAGTGGTTGGAATATTGCCTGAATGGACCTTCTGTATGGGCACATAAATATATTTATAAGGCATCATTTCATAATTAAAAATAGATTGATTTTGACAAACCTTGCCCTTCTAGCAGACAAATAATAAAGAACAAAAATAAGTAAAACAAAAATCATAGAATCAATAAGACTAAAAATTACTACTTTGAAAGCATTAATAAACTCAACAAGCTACTGGTAAATCTGACCCAAGAAAAGGAAAAGATGCAAAAAATGCCTAAGAATTCAGATGTGTGGAATCACAACAGAACCAGTCCTGTTTGTTGCCCTCAGATCAGCTCCAAATCATGGAGGTCGTATTAACAGATAGAGACCTTGCCTTATTGCACACCATCTTCTCAGTCTCTACCATGCTTAAATCTACTATTGCAGTTACTATGTCAGTCCATCTCCTTGAGCTTTGTCTTCTCTTGTATTAAGGATTGCCACTTCCTAGTATGATCTAAATATACAGGATACATTTTTTTTAAATATACTTTATATTATTGTGATTTTAATGAAAGTTTACAGAAACATTGGATTTTATTCATCCATTGTTGCACATTTCAGGATAAAATGTCACCATTCTTCCCTCCATGGAGTACACTGGTTTGACTTCCTCCAAGAAGTCTTTCTTTGTTCTTTTAATAGTCCATGGTATATATTCAGTACTGCAATTCAAAGAAAGTAGTTCTTATTTCATCCTTATTCATAGTCCAGCTTTCAGAGGCATAGGAAACAACTGAAAAAGCCATAACTTGAACTTAGACATAACTAGTCTTTAAACAGATTTCTTTCGAACTCTTGAACAGGTGTTTGACTATAGATTGCCCCAATGCAGCATAGCATGTCTCTTGATTTTTGACTGCTGTACCTACCATAAGTATGGGCCTAAGTAAAGTGAAATCATTGACAACTTTAGTCTTTCACCATCTATCATATGTTACCCCTTGGTACAGAAGAGAGGAATTTTGTTATCTTGATGTTAATATGTTTTTTTAATGTTAACATATAACCCATATTGAAAGTTGTAGTCTTTGATTGTATTAAGTACTTTAAGTCTTCACTTTCTGCAAGCAGAGTTGTGTCATGGGCAAAACACAGGTTGTTGATGAAGTCTTCCTCCAATCCTGATGTCACATTGTTTAGGTAGTTTATCCTCTCATATTATTTGTTCATTATATAAATTAATTAGATATGTGGAAGGGATCCAACCCTAATGCACAACTTTTATGATTTAAAACAATGCCAGATCGCTTTGTTCTGTTAAAATTATTTTTTTGCATTTATGCCTGAATATTTATTTTATTCTACTGAATATTTTTTTTTAAAAATTATTTTTTGGGGGGAGCTCTGATGGCCTAGTGGCAAGGAACTGAAACTACAGTCCCAGAGGCGCATGGTTCAAATCCACCAGATGCTCTGCCGGGGAAGGAGGGACAATCTCCTCCTGTACCAGTCAGATCTGATTTGACGGTACGCTCACAGAAAAATAATATAATAAAAAATTTTTAAAAAATAAAATATTTTTCTTGGTTTATGTGCAGGTTTTATATATACACAAGTATTTTAGAACTCCCATTTTCTCAATGTTACCTAAAATTTTTTATAATCCACATAGTTCATATGTTTATAATAGTAAAACACAAATAAACATCTTTTTGGCATTCTCTACTAATAACTAAAATCAGTTTACACCAGCAGTGCTATATTGCATGAGTTCTGAATATGGCTTCAATTTCTGTTAAAACCCTTTCTATGTACCACTCCAACTGTTTTTCTATAATTTTCAGCAAGATTTTACTTGCATGTAATATTAACAATATTGTTTTATAATCTCCCCATTCCCTGCATAGCTCTTTTTGGAATGGGAACAAATAAGCATCTCTTCTAGTTGATTGGCTAGGTAATTGCCTTTAACAGGCATATACAAGGGTGCATCTTTTCACTGAAACTCTTCTGTTATTTTTCAATCAGTTCCTGGGGTCATCTTATTTTGCCAGTGTCTTCAGTTTGGCTTGAACTACTCTCTTCAGTACCATTGGGGTTTGTTGGGGTTTTTTTTTTAACATACCATAAGCCTCACAAATATGGGGGCCTAAAAATAAGCGTTTTATGGGAAGTGACCAAATTGTAACATAATTTTAAACTTGATAAAGTAGCATATCAGTCTACTGGACATGGAACAGTGCTCATGAACCTAGGTTCATTATGTGCCAACATGTGTGGGACACCTTAGAGACTGAGCTTACTACTTCTCCATGATCAACTCTTGGCGTTGTGCTTGATTTTATTGCAAGTTTCCATTTTAATAATTGAGGAATGGGGTAGTTCTGCTTTTGCTTCTTAGCCAGAAACTTCTTGATCCTGAAAGTCTTATGAGAAGATATAGTGAAGACAGAGGGCCACATTAAACATGCTAGCAGAAGAGAACAGTTCCGTTGCTTCTTTATCTTGTGCTCCTTCCTAAAATAGTCCCCCATTCCCCAGTTCTTTTTGATATGATGACATTATATGTTCCTTTCTTCTTCTATAGATGCTTATTTACCGTTTTACCTTTCAGTGTTGAAACTCAGCACTTGGACTAGCTCCTCAGTTCTTCAGGTGCAAGTTTCAGAGTCTCTTCCAACATCCATTTTGGTCTTTTTCCTTCCTGTATTTTTAATGACCTCTTGCTTTCTTCATGGATGTGCTTGATAGCATCCCACAACTTAATCTGGTCTTTGGTCATTAATGTTCAGTGCATCAATCTATTATTGAGATGATTTTTAAACTCAGGTATACTCAAAAGTTGTTATTTTGGCTCTTGTGGAGTTGTTTTCTTTTTTCCTCATCTTCACTTTGAATTCACATACATAATGGTTTGTTCTGCATTTGGCTCTTGTTTTTGTTTTGAGTGCTTCTCCTGCCCATGGTTTTGACCAATCTGATTCCTCTAATTCAAGTGAGGTCCATGTGTAGAGTTGCCATTTTATTTTTTGCTAAAGGTATGCAATGCAAAGGTGCACCTGATCCAATCCATTGTTTTTGCAGTTACTTACTATGCATCAGAGAGCTCGATAATGACGAAAGAGGGTAGAAGAATTGATGCTTTTGAATTGTGGTACTGGAGAAAAGTCTTGAACATACTATGAGCTGCCAAGGAAACAGATAGGTCTTGTCTTGGAAAAAGTGAAACCAAGTTCCTCCTTGGAGACTCCATCTCACACACTTTGGGCATGTGGCCAGGAGGGACTGATCCTTGGAGAAGGATATAATGCTCAGAAAGGTGGAGGGACAGTTCAGGAGAGGAAGACCCCACATGAGATGGATTAATACAGTAACTTTGGCAACAGGGATAGGTGTATCAAAATCAGTAAGACTGACTCAGGACAGGTGAGGGTTCAGAGCTATTGTACATAGGGTCGCTATGAGTCATAGGCAACTTTATGGCATGTAAACACAACAACATTTGCAATGAATAAATAATTGATCATCCACAATCGACACTCTTGGTACCAGTAGCCAAGAAATCAAAAGACTAATGCATTGGGAAAGTCTGCTTTCAGGGACCTCGCCAGAGTACTGAAAAGCAGTGACGTCAGTCTGGAGACCCAAGGTACGCCTGATCCAGGCCATAGTCTTCTATGCGTCAGAAAGCAGAACAGTGACTAGGGATAATTGATAGAGAATTGATGCTTTTGACCTGTGATGCTCAAGAAGAGTATTGAATATACAGTGGACTACTAAGAGAACAAAGAGATGTGTCTGGGACAGGGTGAAACTAGGCTGCTCCTTGAAGGCGAGGATTCTGAAGTTCCATCTGACATACTTGGGCATGTTGCAAGAAGGACCCAACCCTAGATCCTTTTCCGGTTCATACACATGATGATCGGGAGTTCATACGTCTGTATGATATGTGCCACCTACTAACCTTGTTACGACGGAGGCACATTACCCATCTGACATAAAAAAAAAAAGAAGGACCCAACCCATCCTTGGAGAGGAACATCATGCTTGGAATGGTGGAGGAACAGTGCAAGAAAGGAAGACCCTTGATGAGGTAGATTGAGACAGTGACTGGGGTAATGGGGTAGGTGTGTCAGAGACATTAAGATTGGCACAGGATAGAGCAGGTTTCAGGGCTCTTGTACATAGAGTCACTGTGAGTCGCAAGGAACTCAATGGCACATAACAAGAACAAAATTCCAGCTTCACTTCTATCACCCAGGCTATATTTTCCATTTGCCAGCTCTTCTTTATTTCCTACTTTGGCATTCCAGTCACTATTTAGTAATGCATCTTGATTAATGTTCTGTGTATTTAGACTGCAGAAGCCAGTAAAAATCCTGTTTCTCCTCTGCTTTTAATGATATCTAGATATATTTAAATAATCACCATATGAATGTGTCTGTATGGACATTCCATCACTGACAGTATTTTACTTCAGAGAAAATCTTAAAGTATCCATTTTGAAGATGAATGTGACATGCCTCTCTGTTATTCCTGACACAGCAAATCATAAGATTGTTTGATTCAAAGTGGCAATACCTGTCCATCTCAAATCATTAGTTCCAGGATATTGATCTTTTAAAAGTTCCATTTCATTTTTTACAACTTCAAAATTTCCTAAATTCATATATTCCATTTTCCAGTAATTACTGTTTGCAACTGTTCCTCCTTATCTTGAGTCTTTTCACATCAACAAATGAAATTTCTTCATTTGCAAAAAGTTTTATTCATCCATGTCATTAATATAGACTCTACTTTGAGAAAGGCCACTCTCCCACAGTTGCATTTTGAGTGCATTCCAACCTAAGGGGCTCATCTTACAGCATTATAACTAATGTTCCAGTCCTAATCATAGGTTTTTCAAAGGCAAGTTATTTCAGGAGTGAATGGCCAGTCTGGAAAATTACAGAAAAATCCTTGTCTGTACATAGTCTGAAAGTTTTGAGGAAACCTGTCCACCATGAGTGGGTATGTAGGATAGCTTAGAGCTTCACAGCAAAGAAGCAAGCCACCACAGTATGGTAAACTGACCAATAAGTGAAATCTACTAGATGGAGAAAAGACACCCTCTTTAACAAATGATACTGATGAAAACGTCTATTTCCAGGAAGTTGAAAGAATGTCAGCAAAGAAAAAAATTGTGCAAATTTTGAAACTTTAATTGATAGTGTAAAGAGACTTTCAAATATAACTGAAAATGCACAGTTTTCAGGGGATAAATTAGGTAACTAGATGACTGAAACTTCTTAAAAATGAAATCCTTAATGTGCAGCAAAAAAAGAACCTACAGACTGAGAAAACAGACCTTGGCAATGATATATCTGAGGAGGCACAAATTTCCAAAATTTATAGAAATAATTCTACAAGAAAAAGATAGCCCAGTTAAAAAATGGGCAGAGGACATAAGAAGACACTTCACCAAAGCAGATGTTTAGATGGACACCACACACACAGAAAAAAAAAATGTTCAAGATCATGTTGATGTTACTAGGTGTCAAGTTGACCAGGACTCATAATGACTTTATGAACAACAGGTCAGGACTGTACCTTATTCTTCCCATCACTACTAATGCCGCCCTGCTCAAGCCCATTGTCACTGCTGCTATTAGCTATATTAGAGATGTAATTCAAACCAAAGAGATCTCATGTCATCCTTGAAACAATAGCAGAGTTTAACAAGATATCAAATAGCAAATGTTTACATGGAGAAATTAGAACTCATGTACACTGCTGGAAGAAATGGTAAAATGGAAAAGCAGTTTGGCACATCCTGTGAACTTTGAGAAGAGAAAGACCATTTGATCCTGCAGTCTCACTAATAGAGGAGTATGTTGCAGTCTTGGATATATATTGGATATATATTTCAAAGGAAGAAAGCTCATATACACCAGTGTTTATTACAACATTATTTACAGTAGCAAGAATTTAGAAATAACCAATGTCTTGTAATGGAAAAATGGTTAAAGGAACTATGTATACACTTGCGAAATGGAGTATTCTGCAACACTCAAGAATGGTAAAGATTTTGTGAAACACTGAATAACCTTGATAAATCTAGAGCAAACAAGATTGAGTGACAAATCAGTCACAGAAGTTCTATTACGATATAAAGCTACTGTTATAAAAAACTATGGAAAAAGGGCTAGGCGGGGAGAGAAGTACAGCAATGAATGAATGGAAATCAGAATCTCTGTAAATGTTCATTAAAATTATTAAAACAAAAAAATTAAAAAAAATTTTTAAAAAAGCTATGGAAAGGTTTATACATTGACAGTCTTTCTTGGATAGTTACCAGGAATGGATACAGAAAGGGAAGTAAAAAAGAAAATAGATACACTTGAGGGAAAAGACAATATAACATGGGACTGGTCATACATTGACTAAGGTATTAATTCTTCAGGAGGATATCTCAGCTTGGGATTCAGCTTCATCTTCAAAGCTCTCTGGAAGAGGAGCTCAGTTCACTCAGCTTTTAGTGTCTCCTTTTCTTGCCCCAAAAAAGAAGAGATGTGTTTTATTTAAAGAAGTTATATTTTTTGTTACAAAGCATTTTTTAATGTTAATTATCATTGATTATATATGTCTGATCAGTTCATTATAGTGTATTGCCTTTATCTTCACCTAACTTATCCATTCTTTCCCCACCCGTCTGTCCTGTTTTATAACAGCAGTGTTAAGCATGAAAAGCATTTTTAATAGTATCATAATTTTGCATTTAATAGAGCTTTCCCCTCCCTCTCTTAGCAAATTGAAGAATTTTCAGATGTTAATGAAGGAGAGAAAGAAGTAATGAAATTATGGAATCTCCATGTTATGAAGCATGGGTAGGTTATTGCTAATTTAATTTAAATATTCTATTTACCTTTATATTCTTGATGCTCCACATTCTAGAAATCTGTGTTGGAATCCTATTAAAAATTCATTAATTTAAACTTATGTTCCTAATCTTACCCTAAATGTCAAGTTGATTCCAACTTGTGTCCCTCCACCTGATTTTCTAGGCTCTAAATCTTCATGGAAGGAGACTCCCTGTCTTTCTCCTTAGCATGACTGATGAATTAAAACCACCTCCATGTTACTTAGCAGCAGCATAGCGTACTACCAGAGCTCCAGTCTTAATCCTAAAGTGTAACTGCATTTTAAAAAAGTGAACATATATCATTCCATCTAACAGCTGATTATGAGTTTTATTTCTCTAAAATAGACTTAAGGTTTTTGGGTTCTTTGTTTTTTTGGTTTGGATTTGGGGTTTTTTTTCTAGTGTTAAAATCATTAATCATTAATGAATAGCATTTGACATTTTTATTTGTGTGATTTCATGATGTAAGGCAAAATAATGCTCCAGTGGCCTAGTGATAAGAAATTGTGCTGCAATCCTAAAATACCTTTGTTAATTACTTAGTTTTATTTCCATTTATTGCCAAGAGATACTAAATTACTGTTTTGTATTGAAACTAGCGTATCAGGACAAGAGGAAAAGTAGATAAAATGCACATGTGTATGTTCATATTTTTAACTGCATTGTTTTGGGGTTTTTTTTTCCCCCTGGAACTGAGTTGATACTTAGACTGCATGCCTGGAAATCTTGAAAATTATTCCATTATTGTTACTGTCATAAGTTTTTTTAATTACTTAATCAGGTATAAATTTAAATAATTTAAATGGCCTTTCTCATTTGTTAGTTTCAAAGTTCCAGTATCATAATTTTATGGCTTATTCTCAGCATATACTTTTACCCATTATTACATTTATTTTTCTCCTATCTCCCTCTTTATTTAGAACTTCAGGTTTTCTTCTATAAGACAGATAGGCAAAATTTTTTATGTGAGGTAAATAGGAAGGAGTCTTTCTTTACTTTTTTTTTTAATTGTTAAACATTTTCTTCCACACCTCTCCACTGTGCACTCCTTGTTCCAGATTGTTATACACCATAAAATATTTACTGTCTGACCCTTTTTAGAAAAAGTTTGCCTAACCTCTATCAAAATTCAGGAGTGAAATATATTAATGGTGAAGGGGGAGTGCAAGTGAACATGAGCCCTGGATTTTTCATGTTAGGCAGCTGTGCCCATTTCAGTTTGGTCAGATTACCATATTGAGTTCTGTTTTTGTTCCTTGGTCTGAATTTGTTGTACAGCAACTAATGGGGTCTATTATGTAGTGATAGAAACAGGTAAACTAATTAGGTTTCCATTAGATATACAGGTAGGCCTTGAAGT
Source organism: Elephantulus edwardii (assembly GCF_000299155.1). Taxonomy (NCBI): domain Eukaryota; kingdom Metazoa; phylum Chordata; class Mammalia; order Macroscelidea; family Macroscelididae; genus Elephantulus; species Elephantulus edwardii. The sequence continues at coordinate 5,003,794 of NW_006399844.1, read as the reverse complement.
CTATGTTGGACAATAGATTTCTGTGGTAACTTGGAAGTCACAGTGCTGTTTGGTTTCAGTTCATCCTCAAAGTTTGCCTATTGTTCATGCACCTCACCCTTCCTCCTGTTTGTTTTCCACTAGCATGGACACACTATGTAATCACTTAGTGTACTTTATTTTCTCAGATGTTTGCTATGAATCAAATATGAAGAGAACTGCTACTTTAATAGAAAAGTATGGCAAGATCAAGGGAGAAACTATAATGGAATAGTGTGTATATATAGTATTAATGTAAGTGGTGGTAGTGACAAAATACAATTTTAAGATTGCTATTTATAATCTAGTTCATTTTCTTACTCACACATGCATACACACACACAGAGTCTAATTATAATAGCGTTCATTTTCTCTCACACACATACACACACAGAAGTGTCTTCAAGGCAGAACCAACTCACAGCTGCCAGCAGATTTTTGGAAGCAGGAAATTGCCTGTTTTTCTGCATTGACGGCACTGGTGAATTCATACTGTCAGAGAAGTCCCATAGATGGGTTACAGTGCAGCATCTTACAGTCTATACCATCAGAACTCCCTCCCTATTATCTCATTAGGAAAAATAGATTATATCTACTGTTCTAATGGGAAACAGGTTCTGGTGGCTTAATGATAAGGAACTGTGCTCCCCATCCAGAGGCACACAGTTGAGATCCACTAAGTGTTTGATGGGAGACAGATGGGCATTCTCATCCTGTTTGAAAATCCACTGGAGAGTCAGCTATGAGTCAATTCCAGCTCAGTATACAACAATAATTCTATTGGAAGAGAGAAAGTTGGATAATCTTTTCATTTAATTTAGAGCCTGTCAACAAATATCCACTGTAGGGTCAGTGTATTTCAGTTCTGATTTGACATCCATGGTATATGTATTCTAATGACAGAGTCCTGGTGGTACTATAGAAACATTTGGTTCAGATTCACCCAGCAGCTCTGAGAAAGAGTGGGCAGTCTGCTTCTGTAAGATTATGCACTAAAATACATGATCAAGCAGTTTTCCTTTTGTCACATGGGATCACAAAGAATCTGAATTGACTCATTGGTACCCAGTAACAGCATTCTAATGGAATCTGACTAAGCTCTGATTAGAGTTCATCTCTTTAAATTTTTAAAATGGGAAACTCATTCACATGAATAGAATCCCAGTTAGAATCCTAGTTTCACTGTAATTTTGCTACTTAATTCAATCTTTACTTCACAGATTTAGATAGTCTTACTGTTCTTTATGTAATGATTATCACTATTCCATTTAACAAAAATGTCTTATATCACGGTTGATATTTATCTGTGTTTTTTTTAATTAGGTTTATTGCTGACAATCAAATGAATCATGCCTGTATGCTGTTTGTAGAAAATTATGGACAGAAAATAATTAAGAAGAATTTATGTCGAAACTTCATGCTTCATCTAGTCAGCATGCATGACTTTAATCTTATTAGCATAATGTCAATAGATAAAGCTGTTACCAAGCTTCGTGAAATGCAGCAAAAATTAGAAAAAGGAGAATCTGCTTCCCCTGCAAATGAAGAAATAGCTGAAGAACAAAATGGGACAGCAAATGGTTTTAGTGAAATTAACTCAAAAGAGAAAGCTTTGGAAACAGATGGTGTCTCAGGGGTTTCAAAACAGAGCAAAAAACAAAAACTCTGAAAAGACCTGACCCCTTCTTATGGACAAACACTGAAATCACATTCTAGAGAATTCATCCTCTAGGAAAAGAGTATTTTTTGTTTTGTTTTAAGTCATAGATTCCAAACAGGCAATGTTAGATGAAGTAAATGATTTCAACAAGGATATTTCTATCAGGGTTCTTGTTCACTTTATTATGCAAGCATTACATGTTTATCAGTTTTATTGACATCTTTACGACATTCTCTAGTTTGAGCATGGAAAGCAATACTTCAAAGAAAGTTGTTTTTTAAAAAATTTCAACAGCTGTCTTATGAAATATACTGAATCGATTGTCTAGAAATTATTTCTTATACTTAAATTATAATGGTCTTTGCATTTGTGACTGGCTGCTTTTCTACTTTATAATTGTGAGATATTTTCTTGCTGAAGGAAAATTGGGATGCAATTCCCTTTTTTAAAAAATTTGAAATTTTTGTGAAGTTATATTGGATTATTATTGCAATCAAACCATGATCCTTGCTTTTGAAATCATTTAACAATTTAGAGTGAAAAATTATAACATACAATTATTTTACATTAAATATGTTCATTTTACAATTTTAAAATAGCACTTCTTCATCTTATGCCTGTTTGAGATGTTTATTTTTCACATTTTTTGACAGTGAAATGCCATATTGGTTTATATAGTTACTGACCATTTGTTTTTATGTGGATAATTTTAGTATATTGCTCACCCAGTATATTCTTTTAAACTTGAACATTTTTCTGTTTCTGGTTTTTCTTTTTCAATTAGATAATCACATGGAAAATTTCCGCTGCCCACATCTTTTCATTAGGATTGTAAACCAAGAGAAGGATAAGTTGGAGATTTTTTAATATACCACTTTCAAGGGGGAAATATTAAAATATTTTATAAAAATAAACCAGAAAATTTTTTGTGCCCTCCCCTTTTTTTTTTTGTTTGCTTGCTTTTGGGGTTTTTGTTTTTTGTGTTTTTATTTTCAAGGATGTCTTTGTAATGTATTTCATGATTAGAATATCCAGTACAGAGAAGCTGACTTGAATTGTTTTGAGCAACTTTGCCCTGTGTTATATGTGTTTTATGCACATATTTACAGTTGGATTTTCTCCAACAGAAAGTGGTTTCACTACTGGCACATTAACAAGCACCAATACGTTTTTATTCCAACTCTAAGCACTGTGGTTGAGTAACATCACCTCAATTTTTTATTATCCTTAAAGAGATTGCATTTTCATATTCTTTATTTATAAAGGATCAATGCTGCTGTAAATACAGGTATTTTACTTTTTTAATTTCATTCCACCACCATCAGATGCAGGTTCCCTATTTTGTTTAATGAAGGGATATATAAGCTTTCTAATGGTGTCTTCAGAAATTTATAAAATGTAAATACTGATTGGTCTTTAAGATGTGTTTAACTGTGAGACTATTTAACTAATAATGTGGATGTGATTTGTCATCCAGTATTAAGTTTCTAGTCATTGATTTTTGTGTTAAAAATAGGGAAGAGGGAAACTGCAGCTTTCAACAGACTCCTTGATTTGGTGAGCTCTACAAATGATGAGTAAATTCTAATTATGCCTCTGGATAGTGGATCTCAAGCATTTCTTTCAGGCTTTAATTTGCTAAAGCTGTGCACATATTGTAAAAAAAAATAGATTATTTTAGGGCGACGTAGGTGTAGGATTATTGCTTATGTCATTTCTTAAGCAGTTATGCTCTTAATGCTTAAAAAGAAGGCTAGCATTGTTTGCACAAAAAGTTGGTGATTCCCTCCCCCAAATAGTAATGAAATTACTTTTGTTGAGTAAACTTTTTATGTCATCTTATAATAAAAGCTGAAAAAAATCCCTTTGTTTCTATTTATAAAAAGAAAAGCTTTTCTATATGTACCCTTGGTAAGAGATTTTGAAGAAATCATGTAAGATGATAAAACATTTGAATGGTACAATAGGTGTAAAAAAAATTCAGTTTAAAAGAACGTTTGTTTTTACATTAAATGTTTATTTGAAATCAAATGATTTTGTACATAAAGTTCAATAATATAAAAACGATGTGTTTTGTTCATGCTTTTTTGTTACGCATTTTTATGTTGTGTTCATCAGGTATTTTATTAGCAGAATCAAAATCCAGAAAAATCCACAAAATAATAAAATCCACCTAGTCAGACAGTGAGGTTGGCTCAAAAATGAAGGGTTTACTGCAGTCCCAAAGGTGCATGTTTCAAATCCACCAGATGCTCTGCTGGAGAAGGAGGGGCTATCTCCTCCTGTGCCAGTCATATCCGATTTGAAGGTACACAACAAGGGGGGGAGGGGAAGCGGAGTGGGTTTCAGGGCTGTTTGTACATGAGGTCGCTTTGAGTCGCAAATGGCCCATAACAACAATGATAAGAATAGAAGGGGATAATGTGAGATCTTGCTTCTGGGTCTAGTAACAGCAATTATAGTTAGTGTTTTATGTGATTTTTATAAACAGAAAATGAGAGTTGGTCTTCAAGAGTAAGTGAAAGACAAGGCCATTGTAATAATTGGTCAAATTAAAAATTTCCTGAATTCTTAAATGGGAAGCTTGACATTGAACAGAGAGGCGGAAAGACATAAAATAGTTATGCTACCATTTTTCTTATGTTTCCATATTTGTTTGGTAGAGTGTCCCTAGAAAGAAAAGTCTTCACTTTCAGGGAAGACAGGTGAACTGAAGGATGAAAGGGAAGTTGTCATCACTCTACCATTTTTGAAACATCTGACTCTACTGCTTTTTTAAAATTTGTATTTCTAGTACTTAACTTTTTAAAATAGGGGAAACACGAAGAGGGTTGTTTTTCTCACTGAAATACAGATAAAATGGTAAGTGCCAGCACAGAACTGGAAACATCTAGATGGCTTAGCAGAATACTACTATACTGTAGAAGTTCACTGCCAAAAATAGTCCTGAAGCTAATATGTTTAAATTTTCTGTCTACTGAAGTAATCTAATAGTATACTGCCTGTAGGAAGGTATACATTTTTAAGATGCTTACAGTATATGCCATAAGAGGTTTTTAATAGTTCCTAGTTTTTTAAACACTCATTTTTTAGTTATCCATCAGACTCTTCCTCTCCTGATTTAAACATGTCTCTTTCTAGTCTTGAACGATCATTCCATATACAGTCTTCACTCCCAGTAGTAAGTGGTAATTAGTAAGTTACCAGGGCACAGCACACCTTGATAATTTTCAGGAAGCAAGCACAGATGGAGTTTCTGGAGCATCTTATGTTTCCATATATTGTCACCCAACCAAACCATAACTGACCCTCCAGCAGATTTTTAAAGGTCTTGGATTACACATGAGATTTCTCCCTTAGAGTTGCTGGTGGATTCAAACCAACACAGAAGCTGTAGCCTTGGGGTTAGTAGCACTTCTCCCTGTGGACAACACTGCCAGGGTGACTTGATTTGTGGATTTTTAAGAGTGGTGCTATTTCTTGCTCTGCCCCAGCTTTCCATCTTTGCTTACCCCTCTGCTTGCTACCCTTGATCCCCAGCAGCTCCTGCTCTCTCCCCTGAAGGGGCTCAGCTTTGCGGACAAAGAGAACGCGCGCCCCCTGCCCCCCCTCCCCCAGTGGTGCCTGTGTCCTGGAGCCAGAGAAAACTAAAGTACCTGCCCCTAGCTCTGAAGATGAACCATTGTACCATTGCTTAGAGAACACCTGCGGCTTTGTCGTTTTTCCTGTTGAATACCATGACATTTGGCAGATGTCTAAGAAAGCTCAGGCTTCCTTTTGAAACACCAAGGAGATTGATCTTTCCAAAGACATTTAGCACTGGGAAGCCCTTAAGTCTGAGGAGAGTTACTTTATATCCCATGTTCTGGCCTTCTTTGCTGCAAGTGATGGCACAGTGAATGAAAACCTGGTGGAGCGGTTTAGCCAAGAAGTCCAGATTACAGAAGCCCGCTGTTTCTATGGCTTCCAAATTGCCATGGAAAACATACATTCTGAAATGTATAGTCTCCTTATTGACACATTAAAGATCCTAAGGAATGGGAATTTCTCATCAATGCCATTGAAACAATGCCCTGTGTAAAGAAGGCAGCAGACTGGGCCTTGCGTTGGGCTGGGAACAAAGAAATTACCTACGGAGAGAGTGTCGTAGCCTTTGCAGCAGTGGAAGGAATCTTCTCCAGTTCTTTTGCATCAATATTCTGGCTCAAGAAATGAGAACTGGTGCCTGGCCTCACATTTTCCAGTGAACTTACTAGCAGAGATGAAGGCTTACACTGTGACTTTGCTCACCTGCTGTTCAAACACCTGGTAGACAAAAGGAAAAAAGTCATTGTTAATGCTGTTAGGATGGAGCAGGAGTTACTTCCTGAGGCCTCGCCTGTGAAGCTTATTGGGATGAGTTGTACCTTAACGGCATAGAACTTTGAATTTGTGGCAGACAGACTAATGTTAGAACTGGGTTTTAACAAGGTGTTCAGAGTAAATCCATTTGATGTGCAGGGAGGGAAGACTAACTTCTTTGGGAAGTGCATAGGTGAGTATCAGGATGGAAGTGATGTTGAGTCCAACCGAGAACTCTTTCACCTTGGATACAGATTTCTAAATGAACAGAAGATGTGCTCTTATGTGGCTGATGATTTTTTCCCCCTCCTCTTATCTAAAAGGGAAAAAAAATAAGCTGCTTTAAATGTTTCAAACAGTCAAGGCTTCAGCTGTGACTCACCAATGAGGAACTATATGTTGTTACGTGCCGTCGAGTCGCTTGCGAGTCATAGCGACCTTATGTACAACAGCCCTAAACTCCGCTCTGTCCTGTGCCAATCGCACTGTCTCTGACACTCCCATCCCAATTATCCCAGTCACTGAATCAATCCACCTCATAGAGGGCCTTCCTCTCCTGTGCTGTCCCTCCACCCTCCCAAGCATGATGTCCCTCTCCAAGGACCAGTCTCTCCTCACAACATGTCCAAAGTATGTTAGATGGAGCCTCAGAATCCTTGCCTCCAAGGAGCCACCTGGTTTAACCCTTTCCAGGACAAGTCTGTTTGTTTTCCTAGCAGTCCATGGTATTCTCAATACTTTTTTCCAGCACCACAGCTCAAAGGTATCAATTCTCCTCCTATCCTCCTTGGTCATTGTCCAGCTCTCTGATGCGTAACAAGTGATTGCGAAGACCATGGCCTGTATCAGATGCACCTTAGTCTCCAGAGAGACACCATTGCTCTTCAGTACTTTGGAGAGTTCCCTAACATCAGACTTTCCCATGGCAATGCGCCTTTTAATTTCCTGGCTGCTGATGCCAAGACTGTTGACTGGAGCCAAGCAAACTAAAGCTGTGTACAATCTCAATCTCTTCACCTCAAAAGCAGTCTTGTTTATTAAAAATGCTAATGCTGTTGGCCAGAATGAAAGGATTTTAAGACAGGCTGCTTCACTTTTTATGAAAGGTCACTGTTTGTTGTAAGCAGGCCAACTGTAGAGGACTTTGTCCTGTAACTGCCAGTAGAAAATTTTGGTTTAGAATGAGGAGACCCTCTAATTTATTCCAACAGGATTAAGCATTCAGTCATTTGGCAGGTATCAAGTTTTACTTTGAGTTTGTACATAAAATGCGCATATCTGGACTGACTGAGCTTGAGTCATGTGGGAAGGGCAATACCATTTCATTTCTCAGATTGTGTTTCCCCAACTTCTGGCAACATGACTTAGTCTAGTTCATAAAGAACCCATTCAAGATCTTGTCCCTACTAAGTGGTAAAGCTAAGACTGAAATGGGGTCTGCTAAAAATTATTCCATTGCTCTTAATACATGTTTTTTCCCCTTTAATCCTTTTATGTATATCTATAGTTTATAATTGATTAAATATTGCTCAGTGCAAGCTGAATAAAAAAGGTGATGCTATTTTTAATTATTTTAGTCTGAAACACCAAGGTGCTAGCTATTGTGTGTGATGTTGATATAATTGTAAACAATAGCTTTTCATCCCAAAGGCATGTTACCAAAGAAATAATTATAATAACCTCTTCACCCCACATCCCTCCGATTTGTCAAACTCCAGGAAGGTCTGGATGCAGAGGCTGTGTGGGAGGGACTCCTTTTCAGACATGGGTTGTGTGTTTTTTCTTGGTTGTGTTCATTGCTGGTGACAGTTTGTGGCTCTTTATGGGTTTTGGGAAACCTTGGCAGTAACAATTTACACTTCATCACAGGCCTGCATTGTCCCAAGCTCGTGGCCATTCCCAGATATCTTTTAGTCACCGAATGGGGACTGGGCCCCAAACATATAGCAGTTGAGCCACATGGTACAAGCCTGGGTGGCTTGGGACAAGTAATTGGCATTGTCTGAGTCTGCGAAGATAGTGGCAGCCAGTGCAAACTTGGAGTTGCCAGCCCTCTATGGTATTGAACTTCAGGCCCTGGCTCACCGGTCTGAAGTTGATCTCCTTTGCGATGGTCATGTGGTGTTGCACGTCTCCAAACACTGCACTGGATGAAGTAGTCATAGTCAACTACAGGCTCACCATCAATCACACAGCAGCTTTACTTCTTGCTTCCCAGAATGGATATAGCCAACAATCTTCTTAAACTGCTTCTTGTTCACCTGCATCCCCTGCTCAGTCTTGCTGTCAAAGAGGTTACCAACCACAGGCTGGCCCAGGTGACACGGCTCCAGAAACTGCACATCCTTATACAGAAGGTCTGGGAGCCGGCGCTGCAGTACTGGCTCTGATTGAAGAACAGGGCAAAGGAGGCCTTCTCCAGTCCTTGTCAGCCTCTGACATGATGGTGGGGCTCTTTCCTCCCAGCTCCAGGGTCACCCTTTTGAGGTTGCTGTCCCTGCAACCACCTGAATGAGGCGGCCAACCTCCGTGGAGCCTCTGAACACCACCTAGTTCACATCCTTGTTGGAAGCAATGGCTGTGGGGCTATATCCAGGCATAGTGTTGACAACGTCCGGGGCAAAACCATTCTCCTTAATCAAGTGGGCCACACTGAGGGTGGTGAGTTAAGTCAGCTCAGCTACTTCCATTACAATCCTATTTCCTGTTGCGAGGGTGGGGCCCAATTTCCAGGCTTGCATCAAGAATGAAGTTCCAGGGATGATCTGCCCACACACCCTGACAGGCTACTGGGTGCATAGCGGAAGACATCCCCATAGATGGGAATGTTTTTCCCGCTGTATGTGTCAGACCAGCCTGCATAGTAACACTTGAAGATCATGCCCAGAGCCACAACATAGGTGATGTAGGGCTTGCCATTGTCCAGAGTCTCCAAAGCCTTGTCCCCTTGTGCTACGTGGCAGATGACCTGTCCACTGCATGGGTTGATGGCCGGGAATGTTTCTTGCTGACAGTGTTGTGCCACTTACTGTTCATGAAGATCTTGTTGCTGAACATAGTGACTTTGCCTTCTGTATACTACTACTGCAAGTGAGTTGATACTACTGCAAGTGACTTTATACCATTTGTTGAAGTAACATGGTTTTCCTATTTAGAAAGGGATTTTATTGTTACTTTTGTGATTTGAATGAAAGTTTACAAAGCAAGTTGATTTTGCACTCAATCATCTGTACACAAATGCCGTTAATTACAAGACCTCTTTGTGACTACATGCTTCCCATTTCCTTCTGGTGATTCTCATTCCATCAATCCTATCGTTTGCTGCCTTATAAGCTCTCCCCTACACAGGTGTTGACCTTTTTGTTCTTATGTGGTTTATTTTAGATGGTGAGTTCCTCCTTAGTTTTATTCAATTTAGAGGCCTATTGTGAGCCTGAAAGATGAGACACAGTTTAGTTTTCTTCCACATTTACAGGGCTACTAAAAGCCTAAGTTTCTGTAGTTCCACTAGTTTGTAGGATCAGTTAGGCCCAGCCATTTATATATGTTGAGAGTTGAAACCTACAGTATCTCGACTCTGCCGAGGACCTATGGAGAGGTTAGCAGCAGAGGACAGGTTCTCCAAGACTTCTTCTGGTCTCAGGATAGTGGAGATTGAAGTTCGCCTGGTCTATTAGTCCCTTGGACAAATTGTTTCTAGGTCTCTGATTTTCTTCCTTTTTTCATGTTTAGGAAAGATAGAGATGAATAGTTGATCCTTAGACTAAAAATGCTTTTAAGATTCAGCTGCTGCTCACCAAAGTCAAATGTAGAATAATGTAGAATATTGCTTTTGTGGATTGTGTGATGCCAGTTGACCTTAGTGCACCTCCACCACTCTCCTAGAGTCTGGTTCTCAGGCCCTAGGACAAGCAACACACTCCCTTGGTGTCAGGTTCTGACTAAAAAGTGTACTTAACTTACTACCCCATGTTGGCTCTGCTGGATACAGAGATACATTTGCAGCATATACTCACATGAATGTATAATTATTTGCCAAGCCTACATGTGGAGTCCTTGCACATGCTTATTCATCTTGACTATCTATGTGTCTACTTGCAGATTAATGTTTATTATTATTGGGAGGCTGAATATGTTTACCTTTATTGACTGTATTTCTTCTGCACTTCTCTGTACCTTCTCTTTCTGTTCCATTCTGCATGTACCTTAATCTGTTGGTGGACAGTTGCAATGTTTCTGTTCTTTGCTGTTGTTGTATGCATGGATCTCTTCTTGTCACAGCTGTCTCTTTAGGCTGTACACCTCATCCTAGCTGGATCAGCTTCTTAGAGAAGTGCCAAATACTTTCCATAGTGGTTGCAGCCTTTTACAATGCCACCAACAGTGAGAGTTCATGTATCTCTACGTTTTAGACAGTGTTTCATATCCTAGGATGAAAATGGCAATCTTATGTAACAATTTGTGTACATTTTATTTTATAATATTGTAGTTACAGTTCCATATTTGATAGTTCCTACACATTAATTACAACAGATTCATTTTTATTGGAGAAAGTGCAACCAGAGTCTTCCTTGGAGGTAACGATGGTGAAACTTGGTCTCACATACTTTGGGCATGTAGTCAAGAAAAGCTTGTTCTTGGAGCAACACTGATTACTGGGAAATGTGGAGGATCAGTGGCAGAGAAGACAGCCCTCAAAGAGACAGACTGACACAGTGACTACCAAAAATAGGCATAAAGCATGGTGGGTATCGGGATGATACAAGATAAGGCAATGTGCAGACCTACTGATCATAGAGCCTCTGTATATTACCTTTTCCTTCACCCAATTTATCTATTTTTCTTATTCCTTCATTCCCATGCCTGGTAATTGTCTGAAACTGTGTGTGAACCTCCCCTAGCTACATCCGTGTTACATGACGTTTTATGCTGCACTCTTTTTTGTGGTGTTGGTGAATTTATTTGTTCCATTTCTTTTTCTGTGCTACATTCATTTTGTTGATTGTTTTTCTGTGTCCTTCCTAGCTGCTGTTTCAGCATTTTCTAAGTCTTAATGATTCACTGATGGCCTGTTGCACAGCTGGCACCAGTCTGGCCTGGACTGCTGATACTGTGCTGCCTCAACGATTCTTTCTGCAAATGTTGTCAGTCTCAGCCTTGGGTAGCCCCTCAGTGAGGTCCATGTGTAAATTGCTTTTTGTGGTTTTTTTTAAAAAGTATTTGCTATGAATGATTCATTGAGTACACAAAATTCAATAATTGTATGCCCAGACTCATTTCTGTCACCAAGTTCATACTTTCTACCATTGTTTCCAACTTTTGCCTTACAGTGACCAATAATTATCTGTACATTTTTACTGTGTGTTTGCAAAAGTTGGTAGAAATTCTCAATCTCCTTTTGCTTTGGATGTTGTGTATATATTTGAAACAGTCATATTAACAGGTCCTCCTTGTATGCATATGGATCATAGCCTACCACTCACGACACTGTACTTCAGGATAGAACTTGAAATTGTTTTTTTAACTGTGGATGCAACATCATTTGTACTCTGTTTTTCATTCTCAGCATAGTATACCATCTGATTCAAAGTGGCCAAGACATTTCATCTCACTCATGCTAGAATGTCGATGTTCCATTTAATTTTCCACAACTTAAAGTTTTCCAGCGTTCATACTCTGTACCTTCCATGTTCCGATTATTAAAGGATGTTTGCAATTTGACTGACTGCTGATCTGGGCTCTACCTCTAAAACTATATCTAAACTTGATGGTTTAAAATTAAAACTGCATTGTTTCTTTTCTCCATACCTATTTAACCTATATGCTTAGCAAATTGTTCTAGAAGTTGGACTTTATGAAGAAGAATATGGGAGTAGGATTGGAGAAAGACTCATCAATAGCATTCTTTTTTAGTTTTATTTTTTTTTTTGGTTGTGTACCATTGAATCCTATTTGACTGGCACAGGAGATTGGCCCTCTTTCTCCAGGGGAGCATCTGGTGGATTTGAACTGTGTGCCTTTAGAATTGTAGTGCAGTTTTTTGCCACTAGGCCACCAGAGCTTCCTATCAATAGCATTCTTTATGCAGATGACACAACCTTGCTTGCTGAAAGTAAGGACTTGAAGCACATGATGTAAAAAATTAAATAATACAGCCTTCAATATGGATTGCATCTCAACATCAAGAAAATTGAAACTGAACCAACAGGCAACATCATGATGGATAGAAAAAGGATTGAGACTGTTAACTTCATCTTACTTGAATCCACAATTAATGTGCTTGGTACCAACAGTCAGTCAGGAGATCAGAAGATGTACTGTACTGGGAAAGTCTGTAGTCAGGAACTGCTCCAAATTATTGATGAGTAATGATGTTAGTTTGAGGACTAAAGTGCTCCTGATTCATGTCATGGTCTCTTTAGTTACATGGTATGCATCTGAGAGCTGGGCAATGACTAAGGATGACAGAAGAATTGATCCCTTTCAACTGTGGTGTTGGAGAAGAGCCCTGAAGTTTCCATGGACTGCCAAAACAAACAGCTATGTCTTAGAAAAGGTGCAGCCAGAGGGCTCTTTGGAGGCAAAGATGATGAAGCCTCATTTCTCATACTTTGGGCCTGTTGCTAAGAGAAATTAGTCTTTGGAGAGAGAGATCATGCTTGAGAAGGTGGAAGGATGGTGAAGGAGAGGAAGACCCTTAACCACGTGGATTGACACAGTGATTGAAGTAATGGGATTGAGAGTGTCAGAGACAGTGAGGATAGGACAGGGTTCAGAGCAGTTGTTCTTAGGATAAATGTGAATCATACCGGACAGTACTTAACAAAAGCAACAGGAGATGTACATAGTGAATTGTGCTACTAATGCAAAGGCTGCGTGTTTCTGGCAGTTCAATCCACCAGCAGCTCAGTGGTACAAAGATGGGCAGTCTCCTCTCTTGCAATTTCAAGCCTCAGACCTGAGCGAGAGTCTCTTTGAGTTGTAACCAACTGAATGACGGTGAGTGAATATCCTCCTATAGAGAAACACTCCATAAGCATTACATTTACCTTTTATCTTTTTTTAATGTTTTATATATTAAAATCCAAAATGTAGCTTCGAAATTTCTACATCTGAGCTTGATTTCCTCCTATGACTCCTGCTAAGTACAACTAAAGTTTGGTTGTTGTGTTTAGGTTGTTGCCAGGGCTGACTCAGCAACCCTGTGCACAGCAGAATGGAAGCTCGTCAGGTTAGGGCCACCCTCTCCCTCTGCTGTGCTTACCTGCACTGTTAAGTGTGTCAACCATCTCCTCGAGCATCTCCCTCTGTTTGGCTCTCTACTTTTCTACGTGTGATGTCACTTACAGGGGCCGGCCCCTCTTGACAGCATGCTCTGTCTTGCTTATTCACTGGCAATTTTATTTAAAAAAATTACTTCATTACTTTTAATGAACATTTACAGAGATTTTGGATTTCCATTCATTCATTGTTGTAGTTTTCTTCCTGCCCAGCCCTCCCCTCCAACCCCCCCACCCACCCAGTTCACTCCTCTCTTTGAAAAGCAAAAGAAAAATTCCTTCTTTGGTATACAATCCCCCTGCACCCTCCCACCGCACCAAGTACACTCCACTATGCAACCTTAGTTCTGGACTCTGTGATAACCATAATACCCTATCATATATCGCTTTTAAATTATTCTCTCCCTCATCTGTTTCAATGCAGTATACATAATTTATCTGGTTTTTCTCAGTCTTATCCCAACCCTGTGCTTTGAGGCTGGACACTGTGACACTGATGTGTCAAATGCTTTAATGGTTGGCTACTCAATTGGGACAGAGAGTGGGGTGGAGCTCCCTGATTAAAACAAGCTTAGAAGGAGGAATGGCATCCACTTCTGTAATAGCTTGCCTCTAGAAACCCTATGAACCTGGAGAGAGGATGAAAGGCATCCAAGCGTCGAGGACTCTCCTTCACAGGGCCGTTACAAGTTGCCTGCGACTTGACGGCACTTAACAACAAAAACAATATCCCAACCCTAATGTCAGTCCCATTCTACAACAGTGGCACCATGCAATCTTGTCCTTTTGTGACTGAGATATTTCACTCAGCATAATGTCCTGCAGGCTCACCCATTTTGAATAATATTGCATGAGTTCCTGGTCTTTCAATGCAGCGTAGTATTCCATTGTATGAATATACCACAGCTGCTCTACCCATTCGTTTATTGATGGGCACCTGGGTTGTTTCCAACTCCTTGCTATTGTGATCTAAGCCGTGATAAACATGGGTGTGCATATATCTGCTTGGATGTCAGTTATGGTCTCTTTGGGGTATATTCCCAGTAGTGGAATTGCTGGGTCAAATGGTATCTCTATTTGCAACTTTTTGAGAAAGCGCCATACCGCTTTCCACAGTGGTTGTACCATTTTACCCTCCCACCAACAGTGAATAAGGGTTCCAGTTTCTCCACAACCTCACCAGCATTTGTTGCTTGCTGTTCTGTTAAATTTTGCTATTCTGACTGGGGTGAGATTATATCTCATAGTTGTTTTGATTTGCATCTCTCTTAGGGCAAGGGATTTTGAACATTTCTTCATGTGCTTTTTGGCCATCTGAACGTCTTCTATGGTCTTAGATGTTCATATCCTGTGCCCATTTTTCTATTGGATTATTTACCTTTATCTTGTTGTGGTGCTCAAGTATTTTACAAATTCTAGATATAAGTCCCGTATCTGACATGTCATTCCCAAATACTTTTTCCCAGTCTGTGGCTTCCCTTTTTACCCTGTTGGAGAAGTTTTTGGATGTGCAGCGATTTTCACATTCATATGAAACAAGTGAAAATGTTATGGCTTGGGTCAGGTATGCCTTAAGTCTTTAAAAAAAAAACCAATCCAACAAAACCACCACACCTAAAAGAAAAAGCAAAGACAGAGAGAAGATATGTCCCAAAGGAAAAGACCAAAGGAATGGACCAACTTCTGTCCTCCAGCGGAAAAGGATTAATAATGGAAGCCAGCCCTTAAGTCTCTAAACTTCCATAGCACTTTAAAGGCATCCTTTGCAGCAGAAGTGCCCAATGTAATATGCTGTTTGGTTTCTTGACTGCTACTGCCATGTATGTTGATGGTGGGTCCAAAAATCCTAGGCACTATATATGAAACAATCATAAGATGACTCTGAAAAGATAAATTCTGGCCTCCAAATGACACGAAAGTGAGTTTTCTATTTGTCTCAAATACACCAACCTTGGGGCTGATAAAAATCTCTAACATGGACAAATAAAAAGAGAGCCACAAGAAAAATTGACTCTTTCTAGCCGAAAGACCAGGAAATACACAGTCTAGCTAGAGAGAAAATTTATATGCAACCACTGCCTTACTCCTGTAGCACCCTAAGAAGAGATACAAATTCCCAAAGCCTATGGATGAATGTGACATCATTTGGAATAAGGGTCTTTGCAGATGTAATTAAGAGGCTATGAGATTAAACCATCCTTGATTTTCGTTTGGCTCTAAATGCAATAAAAAGTCCCTATAAAATAAAAAAAAAAAAAGACCACGTGAAGATGATCGGAATTAAGCAGTAACAAGCCACAGGATTCAGAATAGGGGTCACCAGAAGAGGCAAGGAAGGCTTCTTCCCTGGATCCTTAAGAGAGAATGTGATGCTGATGACACCTGAGTTTAGATTTCTAGCCTCCAGAAGAATACACTGTTGTTGTAGTTGTAAGCTCTCATATTTTTTATAATATGCCATGGCATTCTTAGTAAAGCACACAAAAAGGAATTGGGAAGGGCTCTCCTTAAGGTCTAATGAGGTGAGTGGAGAAAAGCCTTCACCGAATAGAGGACCGTCATTTGCTAACGGGTAATGACTCAAAATTAGGAGAAACAGCTACATTCATTGTTGTTGTTAGATGCCGCTAAGTTGAGAATGACTCAAAGGGACTCTGTGAACAAAAGATCTGAACTGTGTTCTATTCTGCACCATCCTCACACTTCCTGACACAAGAGTCCATTGTGGCAGTTATAGTGTCAGTCCTCTCCTTCATCACCTCTTCACCCTTCCCAGCATCATGTCCCTCTCCAGGGAAAAGCCCCTCCTAGCAACATGTCCAAAGCCTCATCATTCTTATCTCCAAAGAGCACTCTGACTGCACCCTCTCTCAGACATACCTGTTTGTTCTCCTGGTCATCCATGGGGCATTCAGTGCTTTTCTCCAACACCACAGCTCAAAGGCACCAATCTTCTGTCACCTTTATTCACTGTCCAGCTCTCAGATGTATACATAGCAAGTAATCAGAAAGACTATGGCCTGGATTCCACACACCTTAGTCCTCAAACTGACATCAATTACATCAAACATCCATTAATATTCGGAATGTGGACTGTATGAAGTATGACTCTAGGAAAATGGGAAGCTGTCAAATTTAAATGGAACAACACATCAAGATTGATATTCTAGGAATTAGCACAATAACTGATCTTGATTTTGTCAGAAACTATGCTAGGAATGATATACTAGAGACCAGTATAGCATTCCCAATCCAAAACATGACGTTTTCAGTTGCTTCGTATGAATGTGAATGCTGGACAATGAAAAACAAAGACTGAAGAACTGAAACTCTTGAATTGTGTTGTCAAATAGGGTTTGATAGGTTACCAAAAGATCTGTCTGAAGAAAGTATAACCTGGGAGCTCCTTAGAGAACCACAATGGTGAGACTTCATCTATTGTGAATACGCCACGCAGAGGGGCCAGTGACTGAAGGAGGACATCATGCTTGGAAGGTCTCGACCGCACCACTGGGCTTGAGCACCAGAGACTGTGGGGATGGTGCAGGGTGGGGCGAGGTTTCAATCTGCCGTAGGCTGAGTCCCCTGGAAGTTAGAATCCCCCTAATAGCACCAAACAACAACAGGGCTTTCCGTCAGTATCTATACTCCTCCTGGGAGCATTATGGTATAGATCTGTATCTATACAGACTCACTCACTGCCTGTTGTCAAGTCAGAACCAACTCACAGCTGACCCTCCAGCAGGAATTTTTCTCTACTAAGCTGCTGGTGCATTTAAACTGCCAAAGAGGTGCCAACTGGCTTGACAGTGCAACTCCTTATCCACTAGAACAGAGCTCCCTTCTAGGTAGACTCGTTGTGCCCGTCAAGTTAGAATTAACCCATAGGTGACCCTCCAGGGGTTTTGCAGAGGCAGTAAATTACACAGGGAGAGTCTGCCCATTTTTCTTCTGTGGCGCAGGTGGTGGATTGGAACCACATACCTTTGCACTGGCAGCACAATTCCTTACCTGGACAGGCTAGTTATTAGAAATGATTACGTTCACCACAACAAGATAAAGGTAAATAATCCAATAGAAAAATGGACACAGGTTATAAACAGACACTTCACCAAAGAAGACATTCAGATGGCCAACAAGCACATGAAGAAATGTTTAAAATCCTTAGCTCTAAGGGAGATGCAAATTAAAACAACTATGAGATACCATCTCACCCCAGTCAGAATAGCAAAATTTAACAGAACAGCAAGCAACAAATGCTGGTGAGGTTGTGGAGAAAGTGGAACCCTTATT
>NW_006399844.1:4952355-4985687 GCF_000299155.1 Elephantulus edwardii | reverse complement strand
TTTGTCATGACAGGAGTCTAGAGCAAAGGCTACATGGTGGAGTGAACCTGGGGGAGGGTTTGTAAAACAATGAAAGAATTTTTCTTTTACTTTTCCAAGAGGGTAGTGTACTAGCGGGGAGGGTTGGGAGGAGAGAAAAGTGCAACAATGAATGAATGAATGGAAATCTAGTCTCTGTAAATTTTTACTGAAATTAATAATAAATTTCAATTAAAAAGATTACGTTCACATCTCTTGAGGCTCAGTTTCCTCATCTGTAATGTATAATCACAATATCTAGAGGTATGATGTATAAATTATGATAATATTTTGAAGATTTAGCATTCTGACTGGCAAATAGTAAAGAAATCATAGCAGAGGCTCACTAAATACCAACTCTTACCATTATCATAACTCAAATTATCTCTTCCTTCCAGCCACCAGATCTTTATAAAATCAGTATTCAGTGTTTGCACACAAATACTAAGTTCCTTTATCTATTTGCACAGAATTAATGGACCTCAAAAACAAACCCCAAAAAAACCCATCCACACAACAAAAAAAACCCCAAAACATTACAACCCCCATCCCCTCAGCTCACCATTTAAGGGTGAGCAATACTGAAAGTTGTTTCAGAATCCAAAGTTTTATACTCTACTTTTCTCTTGAATTCAGCTCTAGTGGTCTGGGAAATAATGGTGGCATATCATTGTGAATATAGCCAATGTCACCGAATCACAAGGATGAGTTGTTTTATCAACACAGAGGCTGGGGGTCCAAATCCATCAGCTGCTCTGTGAGAGAAAGATGGGCAATCTCTTCTTGTGCAAATCTAGTCTATGAAAAACCACAGGAAGGGGGGACTCAATGGCACATAACAACTTCTCTAGAATTAAGGTATGTTTGCTACTTTTGTGAAAGGGAAGAGTCTACAGACCTAAGTATAAAATGCCATTCACCCTTGAAGGATAATAAACAAAGATGTTTAATAACTATCTGATGAAAAAAAGGGAGTAAGAGAAAACTGTTCTAGTCTATGGCTACATTCTGATGCTGTTTGATCTGGTTAAGTGAGCCTGGTTCATATCTGGATGGGAGATGAAGCTGTCTATCTTCTCAACATTTATCTGTGTTCATTCAATCCAACATTTACTGCATATGTTAGCTCTTAACAACAAAAACATGTTAGCTATCAGGCACTATGTCTAGTATCAGATAAAAACACAAGAAAGCACATCTTATCCTCCTGTCAGCTGTTAAAGACTATGTTGTTGTTGTTGTTATGTGCCGTCGACTCACAGCGACCCTATGTACAACAGCCCTAAACTCCGTTCTGTCCTGTGCCAATCGCACTGTCTCTGACACACCCATCCTGATTATCCCAGTCACTGAATCAATCCACCTCATAGAGGGCCTTCCTCTCCTGCGCTGTCCCTCCACCCTCCCGAGCATGATGTCCCTCTCCAAGAACCTGTCTCTCCTTACAACATGTCCAAAGTATGTCAGACGAAGCCCCAGAGTCCTCGCCTCCAAGGAGCAGCCTGGTTTAACCCTCACCAGGATGAATCTGTTTGTTTTCTTGGCAGTCCATGGTACTTTCAATACTCTTCTCCAGCACCACAGCTCAAAGGTATCAATTCTCCTCTATCCTCCCTAGTCATTGTCCAACTCTCCAATGCATAACAAGTGATTGCAAAGACTATAACCTGTATCAGACACACCTTAGTCTCCAGAGTGACACCACTGCTCTTCAGCACTTTGGAGAGGTCCCTAACAGCAGACTTTCCTATCGCAATATGCTTTTTGATTTCCTGGCTGCTAGTGTCAAGAGTGTTGACTGTGGAACCAAGCAAACTAAAGTTGTTCACAATCTCAATCTCTTCACCATCCATCCTGATGCTGCCAATTGGTCCAGTGGTGAGAATCTTTGTCTTCTTGACATTGAGCCTCAATCCATATTGAAGGCTGCAGTCCTTGACCTTCTGCAGCAAGTGCATCAGGTCCTCCCCAGTTTCAGCAAGTAGGGGTGTGTCATCTGCATAACGCAGATTGTTAATAGATCTTCCACCAATCTTGCCGCCACACTTCTTCTCATAGAGCCCAGCTTCCTGGATGATCTGTTCTGCATACAGGCTGAAAAGGTATGGAGAGAAAACCATTTCAAGAAAACCACTTTCTTTTTCTACTCACAGTTTAAGTGTATTGCTATGTAGCTAAAGACATAGAAAGTATATTTAAAATTAATCAAATCTCATAGAAGAAAAACAGACACACATGTGATTCTAGTTTTTTATTTTGTTTCAGAGATGGGCAAGGCGTCTATATTTTTCTAGCATATCTTAACAATTACTAACCAAAGTGGAAGGCTACTTACTTATATATAAAAGACAAAGGTAAAGAGGTCATTATGATTGTCAAACAGGGAATTTGCATTCCCAAATAAATTATCTTACAAAAATACCAAACTTGCTCTTCCAAATACTTATACTGGTAAAAAAAAAGTTTTTAAAAATTCACATTTTAAAAAAACAAATCTGTAGGCTGGTATAGCAAGTTAAAAGCATCCTTTTTACAAACTAAGTAAGTCCTTCAAATAAATATTTTACACAAATTTTTGTTTTTTAAAAAAATAGGTCAAGTATTTACCCTCTGTTTGATTCACTTAAAAGGTCATTTATTCAGCTGACATTAAACGCAGGTGATATGCTACAATACTATTCTGGGCCCTCAGTATCCACAAGAGGGGTGGTTTCATGACTTTCCCTCACACACAAATCTGTAGATGCTCAAGTCCCTTAAAACGGCACAGCACATATGCACATACTCCTGTATAGTTTATCTCTAGATAACTTACAACACTCAATACAATATAAATGCTATATAAATAGCATTTTATAATGTCTCTTAGCATAAGGGGGATTTAACTACTAACTTGATTTTTAGGAGCCATGTCCCCCATCCCTCACAGGAAGCCAGGATGTACAAGCAGCAAACAAGATTTGAGGTGAGCAATGCTCACGGGACAAGCGCTGGAGAGAGACTGAGGGGCTGGGAAACGGCAGGCGCCACAGCAGAGCACACCTGCAAGTTCATTTGCATAGATTCAGCGTAGACCATGGTGTGTGGCAAACTCAAGTTGCAGCTTCTGGACTTTTTTTTCGCCCTGAATATTTCCGATCTGTCGTTGACGGGCGGCATCCCCAGATGCAGAGCTGGCAGAGAAGGAGGGCCAACTGTACGCGGATGCCTGAGGCTCCATTCTCACACGTGCAAATCCCAGACATGTGAAATTGTTAACACTGCTGAGTGGACTTCCAAAAGTTGTTTTACCCTGTAAAAATCCTCTAACCTACCGTGAATTAAACTGAAAAGAGGAAACAGAAATACTTTGACTAGAGCAGACATCTGCATTTTAAAAATTATAAAATGACAATGCTTTTAGGTCTTTGAAAAATTAGTGATCATGAGATTCAAATCAACACTGCTTACAGAATAGCTGAATATGGAGCACACGATCAATATACTCACATTGAAAGCACAGGAATGAATGGACATCATAGAACTCTGTCTTCTGGCTGGTCTAGTCCTCCTGATTCTATTCTAAGTTTTATGTTATTATCTTTTAAAGAATGACATTTCATAAAATAAAGTTATTTTATCAGCTTTTTTGTTCTACTAGCTAACTTCAAAACAAAACAAACAAAAAAACCCAGCAAAAACACATAGACCCTTCTGTAGCTATTCTTACGTTTAAGGCTAGTTTGAATTTTATTGTGAAGTGACATTTCCATTAACACTGTGCTAAAAATAAAATTGACTGCTTTATAGTTCTGTCCATAAAATTCAAGTATCTTATTGCTAAAATATTCCAAAATGAATCCAGTAAACACTTTCAATTTCCAACTGAGAGAGATGAATCCAACAATTTTATCAAATACACCTTGACTGAGCTGAGGACAGCTAGGTCAGAAACCCTGAAAACAAAAGCCAATCATTCCAAATCCTAAAACACTAATACTTTCCAGCCAGGATAGAAAAACGAGCATCCAAAGTAGAGAGAGCCGCACGACTGATCAAGTAACCAATCGAAAACCACTTCTCGATTACTGGAGCTGATCGTCACTCGGAGCTTGAAGTTTCCGCCTTCATTAGAATTGGTGGCTCCTAGAGTCACAGCTTCGATGTCAAATGTGACCGTGGATCCAGATGTAACTGCAGGTAACTGGTTAGTCATTTCTTTTCCATTTACAAAAACAGCTCCTAAAATGTTAAGGTAAAGGGTCATTTACATATGAGCAATAATTAGTTTATTTTCCATTTACAAAAACAACATCTAAAATGTTAAGGGTAAAGAGTAATTTACATATGAGCAAGAACTAGAAGTGAAATAATTTCTAGGTTATTGGCAGTACAACTAATTTCACTTTAATATCTGTGTATTTTTGGGGAAACATACAGCAAAACTCAATGCTATTCAATAATTTCTATAATAATGTTCTATGGCACTGGATATTTAATATTACTAATTTCTTAATTCAGATAAAGAAAATATCTTATAACTGTTCATCTATAATGCAGTTAAGTATTTTAATTAATCTATCTTGAAGGTAGGAGAAAAAGTTAAAGCCTTAATCTCATTTTAGACTCCAAGGTTCTTTTCCAATGGGGAGGTTACTGAAAGCAACTTGACTCCCTTACAAACTTGAATACAATCTCAAGATGATTTCATGTGGAGTAAATAATAATAAGAATATTCTTTCAAATGCTAGACTCCACCTTACAAAATACTGCAATATCTCAGTAGTAATTAAAAAAAACCCGAATATTACTGAGGTGTAAATAACCACAGAATAATCGAGAAAACCCTACGTCCAGTTCTCCGAATTTCCCTAACCTATGTGGAGGCCAAGTTTAGCATCCCATGCACACACAGAAGCCAGAGGCAGAAAGGAGTGGATGCTGCTGATTTTCAACTCAGAGCAAACCCATGTAACAGAGTAGAGTTGTCCCATGGGGTTTTCTGTGCTGTAATCATTACGAGGGCTTCTAAAGGAGCCCTGGTGGCTTAGTGGTAAAACAGCACATGATTTGAATCCACCAGAGGCTCTGCAGGAGAGAGATGGGCAGTCTCCTTCCATGTGATTTACTGTCTCTGAAAATCCGCTGGAGGGTCAGTTATGGGTCAGTGTGAACTCAACTGGACAGCACGTGGCAACAACAATCTTTGTGGAGCCAAGTGCCAGGCCTTTCTCCTATGGAGCCATTGAATGGGTTCAAACAGCCAACCCTTCAGTCAGCGGTCAAGCAAGTACCCACTGTGCTATCAGGGTTCTTTAAAGGCAGGCCACTTGGATCCAATTCCAGCATAGTCGCTTCCTAGAACTGTGAGTTTAAGCCAATGCTTTAACTTGTGTCCTCATTTTCATCATCTATAAAGTGGGTATACTACCCATATACTCCAAAGAGCGGTGAGGAGGATCAAATGATTTAGTATTTATGATGGATTTCAAACAGTGCCTGTACCACAGTAGCAATAGTAATACATCCTTACCATGTAAATCTTTCATCTCCTGTTATAAATGTGCGATACTTAACAGATCCCTATTTTCCTACAGTAATGCCTATATTGCAGGGGAAATGACCGTTATCTGTCTCTTACCATTTGTACTGATGCACACAGCTTGATCCCGCTGCAGAGAGTCATATCCATTCTGTTTTTCTGCACACAATCCTATACTGTCTCTTTTGTCAGGCTGTCCTACAGTTTCAACTCTGTAAATGAAGTAGAATGGTCAGTTAATCTGTACTTTTGAAAACATGCTAACAGCTACTAAACCTAAAAAGAGCAAACTGAATCACAGTTGCTTTTTTCCTAAATATTAATAGTTAAAAATGAATGAATGAACACCATTTAAAAATTTTTCTGAGAACAGGTCTGTCTTGAAGAGGGTGGTGAAACCAAGTTTCTCCTTGGTGGCTAGGATTTTGAAGCTCCATCTCACACACTCTGGCTATGTGGCCAAGAGGGACCAGTCCCTAGAGAAGGAAATCATGCTCAGAAGGGTGGAGGGACAGCACAGAAGAGGAAGACCCGGATGAGATGGACTGATACAGTAACTGGGGCAATGGCAGTAGGTGTGTCAGAATCAGTGAGACTGGCTCAGGACAGGGTAGGCTTCAGAGTTACTGTTTATTGGGTTGTTATGAGTCGCAGGTACATAACACACAGCACATAACAACAACATCCAGTTCTTCTGTGAGACAGGTGTCATTACTATTATGCCATTTTATGCATATGCAAACTCAGCTAATCAGAACAGATTCACAGCCACTCCAGTGGGTTTTCAGAAGCTGTAAATCGCACAGGAGGAGAATACTCATCTCTCATCAGGAGATAAACTTTAAACTTTAAAAAGATAATTTTATTGTGGCCTCTCAGTTACAGATTGCGGGGAAAAAAAAGCTGGATGGATGCAGTGACATCAGTACCATCAGCTACTGTTGGGAAAATTGTAAACGTTTCAGGAACATAGTCAATTAGTCTCATAAAGCCCAAAAGCTAAAATGGTTTTTAAAACTGTTAAATGATGTGACAATGATCACTTGGATGATAGTAACAGAATCAAGTCTCAAATCTCAAAACCAGGTGTTCTGGCTTGACTCCATACCCTCACCATTTATAACTACAACGGCAGATCAACCAGAGTGTGGGGATATAAGGACCCTGCGGGAGTCTAATGATAAGGAGTGTGGAAAAGACAAGGAAGTAACAAAGGATTCTAAGGAGGAATGTCCAGTATAGTGGAGGAAAAACTGGGGATTGTGGTGTGCTTGCAGACAGGAGAGGGAAGTGTTTCCAAGACCAAGCAGCAATCAATTTTATCAAATGCTGCAGCTGGACCAGGTTTAAAAAAAAAAAAGGAGAGCACAGCTTTGGGTTTATAAAGTGAAGGCCGTTAGTGACCCTGGCATGAGTAGTTTCAGAGCGTTTTTGTTGTTACTAGGTGCTGTCCAATCTACAACTGTTGTTATGGTTGGTAGGTGAGACTGGGTCGAGTATGACTCACAGCAACCCTGTGAACAACAGATCTGAACCCTCTCCTGTCATCCTCCTCTTTCCTGACACACTTGAGCCCACTGCTGCAGTCACTATGACTGATGATGTTGTTAGGTGCCACTGGAGTTGAACAGAACTCCTAGCGACCCTATTATTAGCTATACTGAACCCTGCTCTATCCAGTGCCATACTCATCATCTCTGACCACTTAAGCCCATTGCTGAAGTCAATCCAACTTGTTGGGGGTTTTCCCTTCCTTCGCTGATCCATTTTTCCAAACATGATGTCCCTTTCCAATGAGCAGCCTCACCTACCCACATGTCCAAAGTATGAAAGACGAAGCTTCATCATCCTTGCTTCCAAGGAACACTAGAGGCACCATTTCCCGGACCTATCTGTTTGTTCTCTTGACCGTCCATGGGATATTCAGGGCTCTTCTCCAGCACCACAACTCAAAGGCATCAATTCTTCTGTCATCCTTATTCACTGGCCAGCTCTCTGATGCATAGCAGGTGACTGAGAAGACCAGGGCCTGAATCAGAGACCCTATAAATCACTCACACAATACCCATTGTTTGTTACTTTATCAATCCATCGTGTCGAGGGTCAGCTTCTTTTCTGCTCACCCTCTACATTTCACACAACGATATACTTTGCTAAGGACTGATACCTCCTCACAACAAGCCCAAAGTATGTGAGAAAGTTTAACTCTCCTTGCTTCTAAGGGGCACCTGCCCTGGCTGCACTTCCTCCAAGGCTAATTTCATCTTTTGGCAGTCCATGGTACGCAAGTCTCTTTGCCAACACCACACGTTAAAATCAAGCTGTGGTATATTCGCACAATGGAATACTATGCTGCATTAAAAAACAAGGAACTCATGCAATATTATTCAAAATGGTTGACTCTGGAGAACATTATGCTGAGTGAAATATCCCAGTCACAAAAGGACAAATATTACATGATGCCACTGTTGTAGAATGGGACTGTCCTTGGGGTTAGGGAGACACTGAGTAAGATGGGTTCAATAATGTATACTGCACTGAAGCAGAGGAGGGAGAGAACCGTCTAAAAGAGAGATGTAACTGGGTATTTCTGTCATCACAGGAGACTAGAGCGAGGGCTGCATGGTGGAGGGGACCTGGGGGAGGGTTTGTAAAACAATGAAAGAATCTTTTCTTTTACTTTTCCATAATTTTTGGACTCATGTACTTATAACTTGTTAGTCAAATTTGTGTCTTCTAGGTTGCAACACCCCCATGATACATCTTCAAGGATATGTACATGTACAGCCAAGCACAATCAATAAGAGTGCATCTGAATTCCAAAATCAATCTCCATAATAGTCTATGTGTTTCCTACTGCCAAAGGGGCCCTTTAGAGTAGTGAGAGAAGATCTTCACCCTGAAACCCACAGCATCCCTTTTCAGCAGGAAGTAGCTAAGAGAATACGCCGTCCCCTTTTCCTTATGACTCAGGGTGAAGTCTCTCTCAGGGAGGAGGGATAGGGAATGGCAAAGGATACACTGACAAAGAAGATTAATCAGAACTGGCTTTGACAAGCACTGTGGCATTTGGACAAGAACAAACTGGGAGGAGGGTAGAGAGAATAGTGCAACAATGAATGAGTGGAAGCCCAAAATCTCTGTAAATGTTTATGAAAATTAATAAAATATAATTATAGAAAAAAACAATCATCAATTCTTCTTGGGTCTTCCTTACTCATGTTCAACTGAAAACAGCGTGACCTGTATGAGGTGCACATCGGTCTTTTAGCTGACTCCCTTGCTCTGTGTCATTGTGGGAGGTCCTTGGCAGCAGATTTTCCCAAGGCAACACGTCTTTTGATTTCTTAACTGCTGTTACCATAAATAAGTATTTGATATTTGATTGTGGATCCAAGTAAAATGAAATCATTGTCAGTTTCCATCTTTTCTCCATCTATCATGATGTTGCCTATTGGTTCAGGTGTAAGGATTTTCCTTTTCCTTTTCTTGAGGGAGTAGTGGGAGTGAAAGATCTACTAAAGTAGGTTGTTGTTATTGTTCTGTATCATTGAGTCAGAACCAACCCATAGTCACTGACCCTCCAGCAGGTTTTCAGGAGCAGTTGAACCACTCGGAGGAGACTGCCTACCTTTCCCCTGTGTAGCACCTGGTGGATTTGAACCATGTGCCTTTAGGACTACAACACAGGTTCTTACCACTAAGCCACTTAGAGCTCCCTGAAGTAGGTACTCAAGAGAAAACAGGAACTTCTAGGAGCAGTAGGTACATAGTAACACCTTCATTCTGAAACCTTCCACTTTGGGAAACTTAAGCCAGAATGACATTTTATCCTTAAATTGTATTTATATCCATGGAGCTCTCGTGGCCTAGTGGCAAGGAGCTGTGCTGCAATTCCGAAGGCACATGGTTTGAGGCCGCCAGCTGCTCTGCAGGCGAAGGCTGCACAATCTCCTCCCATGAGATTTACAGCCTCTGAAAACCAGTCAGCTGTGAGTCAGTTCCGACTCTATGGTCCACAACAACAACAACATATGCATATACATGCATACATTTTGTTGAGCCAAGTATTTTTTCAAACATAATCCAGGTCGTGTCACTCACTAGTTGTACATCATCCATCGGCCTCCCATCTCACTCTGCGTGAAAGGAGAATCCTACAAGGCTCAACACAATCAGGGAAGCACAGAGTGATGGTTAAAGTTACAGATTCTGCCAAAAGACTGTCAGGATTGGAATCTCAGCTCTGCCTTTGCACCAACTGTGTAACTAGAAAGCAGGATGCTCACTCACTCTTTTTATGTTTCTGTTCCCTCAACTATAAAACGAGTCTATCTCTTGGGCTTGTGATGAATATTTGCATAAATAAAGTCATTTATGTGCTTGGAACTAGCACACAGTTGGGCCTAACAAATGTTAGCTGACCACCTTTATTCTGTACAATATAGTTCAACTTGTGAATTCAAGAGAAGTCTAATGAAACCTAAAGCAGGTTTGGGTTCAGCTGGTAAAGCTATTAAGCTTTTTTGCTGGGGGTAAATGGAGGCAGTTTCTCTGTGTGGTATCAAATACCCTCAAGTGAGGGCTCAAGTCTTTATCAGTTAAAGAAGAAAGTGCAACACAGGCTATTCAAAAGAATGCTCTGCTTTTTGCAATCTCTCTGACTGTATTTCCACCTCTACTAACCAGTCTAATTACCATTTACTCTTGTAATTTTTCTACTCCCATATCTTTGTTTCTTGATTTGTTTCACCTAAATTGCCATATCCAGCTCAACTTGCGAAGAAACCTCCATTACTCTGTCATCTAGAAGGAACCTCTCCTTCCTCTTCGTTCTATATAAAATCTGGCTCTTTCTTACGGTACTTTAGAGATGCGCAGTCAGAGTGCTCCTTAGAGGCAAAGACGGTGAAGTTCTGTATCTCAAAATTGTGGGCGTGTTGCTAGGAGAGGCTAATCTCTGGGAAGGGATAGCATGCTTGGAAAGGTGGAGGGTCAGCAAAGAGAGGAAGATTCCCAACAAAACTGGCCCAGTGACTGCAGCAATGGGCTTATGTGTATCAGAGAAGATGAGGATGGCACAGGGAAGGAAAGGGTTCAGATCTGTTGTTTACAGGATCACTATGAATCATACTCAACACCACCAAACAACAACAATATACTGAATCAAGGCTTCTGCCTTTTTTAACACTGTGTATTTCCTGTAATACTTAATATTATAAATACCATCTAAGCAACATGAAGATTGACTGGCGTGACCTGTGTCACTGGAAGAGTAGACTTGATCAGGAGAATTGTTCTTGTACTTTAGTGTAAGACAGAGAGTATGTAAGTAGGGAAAAAAGTCTAATAATTATTTCTTACAGATTATCTATAAGAAATAGTTATTTTATGTCAATATTCCAAAGCAGAACTGCCTTCAGAATTTCCTGTAATGTTCTCTCCACAAGCAAACTAAAAGGCAAGGCTGAAATCTGTAAGGGGACCTACTTGGGAAACCAGCAGCCTTTCTCCTCCATGTCTTTAATGAAGGGAACTGCGAGGGAAAATTTCCGTCAACATTTCCCGTAACAGTAACAAGAGCCAAGCTTCACCCTGAAAGGCCTGTACACCATCTCTCTACAGGGGAATCACTAGGGCAGACTATGAAGCCCGGCAAAGCTGTATCTTCCCCGGGACTGTTCAACATGTCTAAATACATGGGGGCACCTCTAAGCTTTCAAAGACTAGTTAAAAACAAATTAATCCTGGTAGAGTCCAATGAAAATCCAACCACGTCCCTGTGGAATTTCCTGGGAGTGATTAAATTAGGCTTGGTATTTTTTAATGTGAAAAGTTAACAATTAGTATTACAAATACACCTGGTAATAGTAGAAACCAGGCCTGCACAAAAAAGTGAAGGTCTCAAACTTAAATTCATCCAGAAAAAGTGGTGCTAATGCTTAACCATTGCTGATGTGGTGTGCTGTCGAGTCAGAACCGACCCGGTGGGTTTTCAGAAGCATTTAATCACACAGGAGACTGCCCGTCCTTTCTCCCATGAAGCAGCTGGAGGATTTGGGATTGCAGCATTTGCGCATCTTCTTCTTGTTGCTGGGTACCGTCTAGTCAGAACCGATCCATAGCTGACCTGCTGCCAGGTATTCAGAGGCAGTAACTCGCATGAAAGGAGAATGCCCATCCTTCTCCTGCACAGCAGCTGGTGGATTCGAACCACATGCCTTTAGGACTGCAGTGCAGAGTCTTACCATTCGGACACCAGCGCTCCCTTTGTGAACAGCCAGAATGTTAGGTAAGAGCACAGGCTTTGAGGTTAAGACTGCTAGATTCTGAATTCTGGCTAGTCAATCTCTTTGTGCTTCCGATCAACTTCTGTGACTGGATGATCAGTCTGCGGCCGAGTCCACTTTAGGTTTTGTGGAAACCAGAGCAGTTCACAGGGAGGTCTACACGGAGATGAGGTAAGAAGCAGAACCGATGTGCCATGTACATGTACATGCTGAGTCATGGTGGAAGCTGACCCACCCTCCCTGTGTGAATCTCCCTCGCCTTGTCACATGGAGCAGATGCAAGCTGTACTGAGCTCTGACCAAAAGGCTGTTTCAGGAGCAAAAAACCCCAACTACTGTTGTTTTAAGCCTGTACATTCTTGAGTGGTTTGCAATGATACCTTAGGAAACTAGAACATCATTTTTTTTTTCTTAAAAGGAAAAAGTTCAAAATAAAAGGACAGGTATTCTAGTGTCCCCTGTGAGCACCAGGTGGCACGGCAAGGTGGTTAAGACCACAGGCTGCAGGGACAGAATGCTAGGTTCTGAATCCTGACTCATTCATTAATCAACCTCTTTGTGTGTGCCTCCGTTATTCTGTTTGCACAGGAAAGGCAATAAATAACAGCTTATCTCCTAGACAATTAGGATTACAGGGAGCTGGTAACACCCAGAGGTAAAGAAATGGTTTCAGAGAACAGAGGTGGTGGAAAGGAAAGAATAAAAATATAAAGCTCAGAAAATCTTAGAAGCAGGTAAGGAAAAGCAGCACGTGGGGGGAAGGAAGTCATGGGGAAGCTAACCGAGGCTCAATCATGAGTGGGCCGGAGACTGGAGAGACCAGCGACACAGGCTTCTCAGCTTCAGCAGCTCTGTCTTCCAGAAACTTCAGAAGGGGAGACAGTGGTGACAACAATCTGAACAAGAAGTGCACTGTCAGCTGGCCTGGGGGAGGCGGGAGAGGTGGGGGCAGGAAAAGGCGTCATGCAGAAGGAACGAAAACCCAACCTTTCTGTAAACTTTCTTTAAAATCACAGTAAATATAAAAAGAAGGGGAGAGAGGGCTGGGCAGAGGGCGGCAACTGACTGGCTGGGTGCTGATGCTCTCTGGCTCTCACAAAGCTAAATCCATTCACCTTCATGCAGCCAGGCTCATCCGCCCCTGCCCTGAGGCAGAAGCATGCCTGCCCTTTACATCTTCTGACTTAATGGCTGAAGTCTGAAATTCTTTTACTAGGAGAGAAAATAGTTTCATTCTACATTCAAAGACAAGAAATGACAAAATCTGGTTAAGATAATGCTGAGCATAAATGAGTTTTGGTTACTCAATCAGACAAGGGTGTCCAGCCATACACCTCCAGAATTCTCAAAGCCTCGACAGGATGGGCACAAGGGCCAGAACTGATGGGTTAATGAGTTTAATAACCAACTGTTGGGCCACTGTCTACAGATGTTAAGAGTGGATTTAAATCAACCTGTGTAATGTCCAATATCTTGTTTAAGAAAAACATATTGACTGATTTAAGGAACACCTGAGTATGTAAATTATCTATTGTGTTTAGAAGGGGATGAACTTAAAAGCAGGAGGCCCTCAGGAGAGGCAGGAGGCACCATCATCAAAGGACACAAGGCCCTACAAGAAGGAAAAGCAAATTACCTGAGGATGTAGAAGCAGAAAACATCACACTTAGCACCAGCCAGAATCAAGGTGGTTGGGCAGAAGGTCTATAATAAAGCGCTAGAACACACTGGGAACATGAGGAAGAATCAGGACAAGGCAAGGTCCAGATCTGTTTGTTGTTCACAGGTCTCTATGAGTTACAGTTCCCTCAACAGCACCTAACAATACCACCGACAGAGTCATGTTTGTTGTTTCATGAAAAAAATATATGAGAAGCAAAAAAAGACCAAGAGTTAAAACTACAGACTCTGGAGCCACACTCCCTGAATTTAAATCCAAGCTCTGCTATTGACCAGTTATGTATGACACTGGGGGAGCAAGTTAACTTCTCAGTGTCTATTTTCTCAATCCTAAAAATCTAGAAACACCACCTCACTGGGTTACTCCAAGGATTCAGTCAATTAATACAAGGAGAGTGCTCAGAACAATACCTGGCACAAGGTAAATACTGTTTAAACATTAACTGCAATTATCACCATGACTGTAATGATGGTAATTACTTTCTAAGCTTATCTAGCTTGAACCTAACAATTCAGGAAGCTGTCAGTGCGCAGAAGAGCCTTGTTCCCTAGAGATTCATTAATGGAAGTATTTCTGTAAACAAGGCATGCATGCAGAGAAAGGGTGGCGAGCAGGAGAACTCATCAGGACTTAGGGAATAATTAAACAGACTTTAGTTATTAGACTTCTTATTTCACTCTTTGTTGGTATTCTGCTAGTTATTAAAGTAATTTTTCATAACATAAGATCTGAGAGTCTAATATAAAAGATAAAGAGGAAAAATACAACAGTGAATGAGTGGAAATCCAAAATCTCTGTAAATGGTCATTAAAATTAATAAAATAATATTAAAAAAGATAAAGAGGAATAAAATGTGCAAATCTAAAAAAAAATAAAAGATTGAGGGTAGGTGTCATGGATGAGACAAGTCAGAAATAAGGACATTCTGACTGACTGCTCAAAAATTAATCTGAAAGACAGCTCTGGTGGCCTAGTGGCAAGAAGCTGTGCTACAGTCCCAAAGGTACATGGTTCAAATTCACCAAATGCTCCTCTGGAGAAGGAGAGGCAATCTCCTATGCCAGTCAGATCTGATTCGATGGTACACAACAAGAAAAACAAAAAAATCATTTGAGATCAATATTAAGATCATTTGAGTTCAAATGATTTGGCTGAAAAGAACCTGGAAACACTGGCTTTGATCAAACTTTCAGATACTCTCCACGCCTTACAGAGCAGGAGACAAGGGAGTAGGAAGAATCTGGGGCAAACATGCTCAGTGAAGCTCAGACCTACTATCTCAAGAGTTAAAACGTATTAAAAATGTGCGATGCGGGGCTGAGTATGATGACAATCTGGCAAATCTCACTTTTCTAAATCAAAAGACTGTGATCTCTAGAAAGATTTCTTTCTAAAAAAGGATTGACATTTTTTCTATTATAAGAAGAAATGGATAGAGAGAAAAAATTAACTGGTGGTAGGAGAGTGTTGTTTCAGTTTGATTTTACAGAGAATTACATATACCCACATACAGAGCATGTTCACATTGATTAGCTGTCTCTCATACATATGTGCTCCTATTAATTCACAAAAGGAGAAGAAATTCTTGGCCTCTGAATTTTTAAGACTCATTTCTGAAGGACAGATATTCTGTTTCCTTCTGTTCAGCAGCAGGGAGAGAGACTCCAACATAAGTGAATGCCTCAACAGGATGTGCGGACACGGTGACTGCAGCAACGGGCTCAAGTGTGTCAGGGATGATGAAGATGACCACACAGGACAGGACAGGGGTCAGGTCTGTTGCTCAGAGGGTCGCTCTGAGTCATACTTGACAGCACCTACCACCCCCCCGCCACTGTGTTTATCAGGAATAAGTACAGCATTTCACACACACTGCCCCTTTATATTGTCTATTAATCTTTATAATAATCCCATTAGTACACAACCAGACAGAAGCAGAGAGAAATAAAAAACTTCTCCAGAGTAAATAAATTTCTAAATGATGGAATGCACTCAGGACTATTTTCAATCCAAAGCCCATGAATGCTCTACACACTCACTGGAGTTTCTACGGCAGGACACACAGAGATTGTCATTATCTACTTGCCTGAACGTTAGTGTCTGCCCGCAGAAATAAGTTGGGGCACTGGAGTAGAGAACACCCGATGAACTGGAATCATTCCGGAGTGCTATATTTCTTCGACTGCTCAGACTGTACCCCTCAAAGCCAGCTGTCCATTCTTTTTAAAAGGAAAGGTATTAAAAAGAATTATAATCTTTAAGGAGCATTTTCAACACAGATGCACAAAAGAAAGCTTGGAAGTAGGAGAGAGGACTCTAGGGGTCATGGGCAACTTCAATGAAATAAAAGATTCAGGGACAGAATGTCAGGGTCTGTCTCACAAATGACAAAAAGGATTTCAGTATATTCCTGCACAATTTTGTAATGGAAAATCAAGTAAGTGTAACCTGCCTAAAAAAAAATCATTGTTAAAGTGTAATTACTTGAGCTTATCTCAACCTGAATAAGAACTAATCACCAAATGAATCTAAGTCTATTAAAATCAGTGTTCTTAGGGAGCTCTGGTGGCTTAGTGGCAAGATGCTGCACTGCAATCCCAGAGGTATGTGGTTCAAATCCACCAGATGCTCTGCTGGAGAAGGAGGAGGCAATCTCGAGGCAATCTCCTCCTGTACCAGTCAGATCTGATTTGACGGTACACATAAAAATAATACAATAAAAATTAAAAAAAAAAATCAGTGTTCTTTGTGTCTGGTATTATCTAGAGTTTAGGATAGGGAGCTCTGGTGGCCTAGTGGTAAGTAGCTGTGCTGTCATTCCTAAGACACACAGGTTCAAATCCACCAGCTATTCAGTGGGAGAAAGATGAGCAATCTCCTTCCCTGCAATTAAACTGCCTTTGGAAAATCAGCGTTCTTTGCAATATTTCTTATGTTTGGCTTTAGGTGACAACTACTACCCCCACTTGGCATTATTTTTGGACTCTGGACATAGGGCTGATGAAAAATTCTCAAAATATAAATAAAATAATTTGAGCAAGAAGTAAGATTGTCTCATGTTACTCTCAATTCAGGATTCAGTCTCAGGAAAAAAGTGCTGTCAATGCATTACCACCCTTAGCAACACAGAGTACAAGTGTTCTAACTTTAGCTAAGCTTCAAGAATGAGAAGACAACAGCATACCATGAGGCACCAGCGTGGAATGCCCTGTCTGGGGGACGCTCCACGGACTCCACTCCTGCCGGCCATCGCCGCGGGCGCAGACTCTGAACTGATAATCAACATTGGGGTCTATGTGCAATACAATGAACTCCGTCTCAGTACCGACATATACATCCTCAAAGTGATTTGAAGTACATTTACGGAACTGGAGTCTGTAATCTTGGGCTGTAAAGTCGTCATCAACCTAAGGAGAAAGGCTTGATGTTAGTGAGTCAACCACAGGAGAAAGGCATGATGTTAGCTAGTTAACTTCTTCCAGCATCACTGCTTCAAAACTTTAAAATGGGCACTTACACCCAGTATCCAGCCTCACATGCTGGATGTGGGATACAGGTGGGAAGGCCAGTGGGAACAGACCGCTGTGATGACTCCCTCTCTTTTTCTTTAATGGACCAAAATGTCTATCTCTTTTGAAGAAATAGTACATTTTCTAGGCAATAATGGCAAAGAGAAACCATTCATAATTTGATTAAAAGTATTCCACAACTACACACACTAACCAAGAGAATTAATGCCCAGAATATTTAAAGGGGGGAAAAAGAGAAAATTTTTAAAAATATATCTATATAAAGGATTTCTGAAAATGAACAGACAACAAACCGATTTAAAAAAATGCACAAAAGACCTGAATAAAAATTCTAGTCTACCTAATTATATTAAAATACCAACCTGATTTTTAATATAATATGACTGAAACTATATAATCTAAAGCTACAATGAGATGCCATATTCATAAAACTATAAAGTCTAATGTCGTCAAGTATTGATACGGACGGAGAGGAATGCACACACTGCTAGTAGGAGAAGAGTCTGGTATTTATTATGCAGTAGCGTACAGGGAGCTCTGGTGGCTTAATGGTAAGGAGCTGTGCTGTCATCCTAAAGGCACATGGGTTTGAATCCACTAACTGCTCCGCAGAATAAAAATGGGCAATCTCCTTATGTGCAATTAAATTGCCTCTGAATATATCCACTGGAGGGACAGCTATGGGTAGGTTTCAACTCAACAATACACAACAGTAACAACAACAGTAGACACAGGGTTCTCTAAGACCTCAGAATTCTATGGCTAAGTGTATACTTTAGGGGGAATAAGACATGGAAATAACTCAATTAAAATTAATAAAATAAAATATAAACCAAAAAAACCCCCATGGAAATAACTCAAGTCTACTGATAAGCAAAAGAACAAAAGTAGAATAAAAGCCTATTTTGAACAACAACAGACTCTGTTTCTTCCTTCTATACAAAGGCTTCATTTAAAAACATTTAAGATACTAGTTTACACAAGCTGAACAGTCACTTCTGAATGATGACTCCTTCAGCCATGGTTTCTATCTAAAATATATATATGTTGTTATGTGCTGTAGATTCAGAACCAATGAACAGCTGACCATCCAGCAGGTTTTCAGAGGTAATCACACGGGAGGAGACTGCCCATCCTTTTCCCATGGAGCAGCTGGTGGCCTCGAATTCCGTGCCTTTGGGATTTCAGAGCAGCTTCGTGCCAGTAGGCCACCATATGTTTATGTATAATATATACACAAACTATGATTAAAGACATAAAATTCTTGGCAGTATCAATAAGGAGAAATCATACTTTAGGAGCCTTCTTTCAGAGGTTTCTCAGTGTTCCCTCTTGAATATAAAATATCTTGTAGTTAATACTAATTTTTTTAATTTTTCTCATAAAAACGAAATAGATCATCAATTCACTAAGGTGTTAAGTCTGGAACATACTGTAGAAAACAATGCTGTGATTTTTTTTTAATTACTTTAAAAATGGTTTCACCAGATGCTCTGCTGGAGAAAGAGGGACAATCTCCTCCTGTACCAGTCAGATGCAATTTGACAGTACATGTACAAAAAAATAATAATTAAAAAAAAAAGTTTCTTAGGGAGCTTTGGTGGTCTAGTGGCAAGAAGCTGAACTGCAATCCTAGAGGTATGTGGTTCGAATCCTCCATATGCTCTACTGGAGAAGGAGGTACAATCTCCTCCTGTACCAGTCAGATCCGATATGATGGTACACACAAAAAATTATAAAATTAAAAAAAAATATTTTCTAAAAAAAATGGTTTCTTTTGAACTGGAAAGACCACCAGTTTTTAGGCTCCCTGTGACTTTAATTGTAAACCAATAGATACTTTTGCTTTTGGAAATATGTTCTCAACTGCAAAGGCCAAAGCCCCCTGTACTGACGTTGAGTTACGTACCTTGCACCATCGTACTATGATACCGCCAGGTTTCTCTATGAGCTCTTCAATCTGCACTGGTGGGCGCGATGCCACTGTTCCATGGTTAAAAATGTGGTCTTTCACGATGTTAAGAACTGAGTCATCCAACTGAGCAGACAAACAGGGCACATCCACCAGTAAAGGCACTTCTGGTAAGCTGAGGAAACAAAGCTCAGATACTTACGGGCTTTTTAACTGAGAGTTAAAAATCATAAGCACTACTTTAGATTGGTCACAAGCCATATGCATGCTGACCCAAACCCACTGCCCTTGAAGCAGTTCTGACCACAGGCCTCTCCACTTGGCTTTCAGGGCTGTAAATCTTTAATAGAGAAGACTGTCCATCTTTCTGGCACAGAGTTACATGCAGGTGGTGGGTTCAAACTGCCAACCTCTTGGTTAGCAGTCCACACTACACCAAGGGCTGCTAAATAATGTTCCTGGAAATGGAGGTTTTACAAGATGTTCTAGAAAGAGTCTTTTCCCAAATAAACAGAAACAGAAAATTAGTAAATAGAAACAAAATTAGTCAGGTCTACACCAAAGTTCTGGTTTACTGGGATGTGACTCTGTTTCAAATGTTCTGAAATTTGATCATTCTTACACATTGAAATTGAAGAAAACTTAAGAGTATTATCATACCAAAGATTATAATCATCACTACTTCATACTAGTAATACAGACAATAAGCAGTAAAACTTTAAAATGGACATTCTCTGATGGCAGAGAATAGGGACCAGTGAAACTACACACTAAACTTTAAACTCTCGTGGCATCGTCTCACCGGCCCAGACCCCAGTCTCAAGTCCCACACAAAGAAAGAAGCCATAAATTAGCCTCACCTCACTAGCATGCTCTCTTTCCTCATTTCCTTTCAAGGACAGAGGTCCATCCCTTTGGATGGATAAATCTATCTTTATTATTTTACCTTTTAAAAAACTCTACATTCTCTACCTCTCTTAATCCCTTAATAAGGGAAGTGGATGGAAGCAGAGACAATTTGAAAGCTTACAAATAACACCCCAAAAACATTCGACAGGGATGTGGAAAGACATGGTAATGGTGGGCTAAACTCACTGGTGATTAATTTTAAAAACATAGTGAATGGCAATAATAGTATGAAACACAATGTAAATGAAAACTAGTGTGAAATACAATGTATATGGATTTTGTAAACAAATCAATATAAAATAAAATTTCTAAATAAATATATATACACCCCAAAAGGCCCTCATTCTTCTTACCTGTCCAACTGAATGTGGGAGGCCTTTTTAGTGAAGTTCCACAGTTTCTCATTCTGCTCTCCTATTCCACCAAGAATGGCCATCTCACCTACAAGCAGGAATAAGAGAACGAGGATAGTGAAAAATGGACAGCACCTGGCACATTCACACACCAGGTCTGCCTGAGTCTCTGGTTTACCTAAGAAGTCATTCTTAAGTGACGTCACAGTCAAATTTCTAAGAAGTGAAAGCAGAAATTATTTCAGAAATGATTCTACAGTTAAGGCCAAGAAGAAAAGAGGTACACATAGCAACATTCTGCCAGAGAGGAAATATTCTGCCCTGTACAAGCGAAATGTGGTTTGTCAAGTAATTTTATGCAAAACAGAAAGCCCAGGGACTTTTTCCTACACTTCCTACTAAATCTGTATCAACTGAAATAGCAATGAGTACAGGGTACCACCCTGACACAGGGCACAGGGATTTAAAAAGTCAAATGGTGCAGTTTTTTCCCTAAAAGCATTCCACACATTAGACTAGAAAGTATTCAACAGAACAGTAAAAGGAACTGTTATACGAGGCCTAAGAACTAATTTCAGTGCCTTGCAGAGCATTGGGGTAACTCTTTTTCTTCTAAATAAACATTCATGATAAAATAAGTTGGTTTTTTTATTTTTGAGATAAGACTTTCTTCCTCATCAAAAGGAAAACAGAAATACAGTCAATAGTGTCTCAGAATCCTCAAAACTCGGTATCAGTCTTTATTCCCCTGGGGAGGTGGGGTGGGAAGAGTTTGAAATGAAAATTATTTAAGTATAAAAATATTTCAAATATGAACTAGTATGACAAAATGTATGTGCCTCATATGGTTTTCTAAAATGAAACTGTTTCTCAGTCCTCAGGGATATGCGTACAGATTCCTGACCTGTGCTGAACTGTTTCTGGGTTCTTCTCAGTCCCCAGGGAGATGTGTGCAGATTCCTGACCTGTGCTCAACTGTTTCTGGGTTTGTTCCTCAATTCTAAGTCCCCAGAGGAAGACATTCTGTAGTCCTGCTTGCTAAGAAGATTTCTCAAAGGCACTGTATGTCAGTGGCAAATAAATGCTTTTCAATAAAGAGAAGACAAACTTCATTCGCATGTAGAGATGAACACTAGTATTGTACTCTAAGTGAACTGAGAAGAGAAAGGAGATTAATTTTCAGTTGGAGGGAGGGACTTGTGACACGACCACACTTTTCTCTGATGCTCACAGCTCTCAGCCTGCACGATGGATGGTACTCAGGCTCCATCCTCAGATCCTCTTCTCTAATTGCTTCTTAAATGTTGGTGTCTCTCAGAGTTCCTACCCTCTACTGCCTTTTCTTCTCATGTTGTAAACTACCGCTACACTATTTTACTTATGTTATGCACATGGGTTCACATTTGATGTGCAGAGCTCTGGTGGCCTAGGTTGGAGCTGTGCTACCAACCCAAAGTTCGAATCTACCTGTTACTCTGTGAGAGAACGACACGGTTTCTTCTTTCCTGCGATTTACAGTCTCTGGAATCCTGCTGGAGGGTCAGTTAAGAGTTGGTTCCAACTCCACAGCAATGAGTTTCTGTCTTGACAACTTCAGGTATGACCTTTCAAAGTACACCCTCAAATCTATGTTCCCAACCTCCATTCAGCACTTCATTCTCAACATGCTCCACACTGGATGAGCCCATCAGTCACTCTCCTCGTTTGGTGCCTATCTCAGTAAACAATACTATCCTTCACCAAAATAATCAAACCAAGCCATAGCTGTCAAATGGATTTTAACTCGCAGACACCCTGCAGGCCAGAGCAGAACTGTCCTAGAACATATCCAAGGCTGGGACTCTTCTCAGAAGCAGGCTGCCACATCACTCTCCCAGAAGTGACTAGAGCATTTGAATCACTGACCTTTTTGGTTCGCAGCTGAACACTTTAATCACTGTGCCACCAGGGAGGGCCTCTACCATTCATCTTATAGCTCACAGCCATCAGGGCAGAACCAACTCATAGCTGACCCCCGCCCCCCCCATGGGTTTCCAAGGCTGTAAACTGATGGCAGGAGATGACCCATCTTCCCGCACAGTGGCTGGTAGATTCAAACCAGCAGAGAGGCAGGCACCAGTTCTGGGTTAATGCCACTCCCTGCATACTATGCTACCGGGGGCTGCCGGCCATTCACCCAGTCGTCTTAAATGCTTCCTTTTCTGACCCAGGCAATCTTCAAACATCAACATTTACTTACTAAAATAATCAGTAACTCTTGACCATAAAAGTTTCTTCAGAGCAGTCCTGCCCTACCCTCTCCTGTCGTGACCTTTACCCTCTGAAACCTCAGTTACTAAGAGAGCTGTTTAAGTAGTCTCTTTTGTCACCAGGCTTATGACCTTTAATACATGCTTCATGCTACAGTATACATCATTAAAAAAAACAAAAACAAACAAATCTCATTGTGTAACTGTGCTGCTTGAAATATGTTACAGACCACTGAATCACCATGCTCTGCTCGCGCTCACACTTGCTTTTTCTCTGTCGGCTTGATGGCTCCTTCGAGCCTCTGTGGAACTTCTACAGAGCTTATCCGTGACTGTTCAGACAGTCAGGAGCTTCCTCCCAGACACCACAGGTCTTTGACCTCTGAATGAATGTGTCTCTCTTGCTGGGATGTGAACCGTGAGGGCAGGAATCTATTTCATCTTACTTTTTCCATTCAATGTGCCTGACAAAGACCTATACTCAAAGCAGGCAGGCATCAAGGCAAAATGCAGACAAAACATCACCAAAACAACTAACTACAGATAAGAAATTTAACAACTCCAAGTTCAAGAGTAAACACTTATCACAAGTTTGAAACCTTTAAGTTCCATTAACTATAAGCACTCTGAAAACTATTCCAACATATGTATAATGATTTAAAAATAGTTATACTGACAATGAATGAGAGCATACTACACAACCATCTAGAAACTTATTTACTTCTTGTTTTGTAAATGATTATAAGTAACACTTCAATTTCACTTACCCTGCAGTAAGTGAATGTTTATCTAACATCCCATAGTATAACCTGTCCCATGGTAGGAACATCCCAAGTACCCCGTCCTCTGCAACAAGCTTACTGATAACCTGAGAAATCAGCAAAGTGCTGCTCTCAAAGAGCTATCCTTCTAGGCTCCTGGACTCCCACCTTCTCGGACTAAGTCCTCAGCAGTGTTAACTCCATGCTCTATGAGCTTCTGACAGTCATCGAGTGGCTTAATGGTCTCCTGTTCAATGGTGTCCACCTCTTGCAAAAGGGTTACCAACCGCTCATCCAGGAGCTTTTCAAGGGTTCCTTTTAAATCATGAAAATGCTGTTTGAGGACATCCCTTGTCTGTGATGCACTTTCTTTGATCTGAAAAGGAAGAACATTAAAAACTCAAGAGTCAGAAGTTCCACAAAACGTGTGGGCATCGCCCATAATCACCACCTTTCACTCATTTATAAACTGTGATTCACTGGTAGAAACTGGAAGAGCTGTATAGAGATGGCCCTCAGGTCATAGAAAAGGAACTCAAATCCTGATTCTATCATTCACAAACTGTAGTGAGGGAAGCCGAATATAAAATTTAATAATAGTAGACCAAATGCTGTATCGGGAAATGAGGGAAGCTTAATACAAGAGGAAGGTCACCTTGTGGCACTGGGGCATTCCCTAGGAGTCAACATTGTTCTCAGTTTGTATCAAATGAATCCCTCCCTCTTGAGATTAACATAAAGAGGAACTTGGCCTTATCTGTAAAAGACTTCACCAGTATCCTTTGTTTTGTACTTCCTTGTGATTTTACTTTTATTATCTTATGATTCTAAATAAATACTCAGAGAAGCATGGCTTGAGGTCTTCAGTCGAGAACTGCTGACCCTGTTTTATGCTCTCTGCTCTATCTCATTCCTGGCTGTTTGTCTCTTTATTAATAATTATAAAATTATTCTATTCTTTGGGACCCTCGGTCTGCAACACTGTAGTACTTCCCCCCTACACACAATGCTACCAAGTTGAGTCCAACTCACAACAACCCACCACTAGGTTTCTGGGGATGTAAATCTTTATGGGAAGAGAATGCCTACCTTTGTCTCTCAGAGTGGCTGATGGATTTGAACTGTCAACCTGCCCAACACAACAGTCACTGGATCACCAGAGTTCCTTTCAACCCAACTCACTGCCTTCAAGTTGGGACTTACTCATGGCTGATCCTCCAAGTCTTTTGACACTGTAAATTGCATGCGAAGACTGTCCATCTTTGTCTCACTCACAAATCTGCTGGTGGATTTGAACTGCCTTGGTTTAGCAGCACCACTTCCTACAGAGTATACCATCAGAGTTCCCTGGAGTTTCTTTTTTGTTGTTGTATCCCATAAAGTCAGAACCAACCCACAGCTGACCCTCAGGGGTTTTCAGAGGCAATAAAACATAATGGAAAAGACGGCCTAGCCTTCCACTGTAGAGCAGCTGGTGCCCTCAAACCACACGCTTCTTGCCACTAGAGCTCCTGAAAGTTTCTTTAGTCAAATTAATTAAGCATTCATTGCCTCAGTTTCCTGATTTATGAAATAGATATAATAAAGCTTATCTCATAGTAATTGCTGCAAAGACTAGGCAAAATAATCTACGTACTGCATTGGTTCATAATAAATATATGTTCAAAATTATTATTCATTTTAATTATTATCATCATCACCAACATCAGAGTAACTATTCTTGGCAATCATGTGTTTTAGTACAAAACATTTCCAATTACAAGGAGATTAAAATTCATTTTATTAAAAAGAAGCAAGGAAAAAAATAGCTTAGAGAGCCAAAACACAGTGGGGGAAAAAATCTGCTCCTGGACAAACAACCTCATTGTGCTACAAGAAAACCAAGAATTTATTTACAAAGAGGCTCCCAAAGGCAGAGAAGTTCATAAACTACAAAGCTCTGGAATAATGGCTTAATCTGTTTTGAATCAGGTTCTCTCTGAGAATTCTGATGAGAGGTTTATAGCTCTAGCTTCTTTGAAAACTGGATACACTGTACTGACAAGAATTTTATCTCATTTCAGAGGCTTCATGTGTTTCCTCTGATGCGAGGCATGGCAGTTGGTTTATAGGGAAATCACCTAGGCTGCCTGATAAAACTCCCTCCCAGATCAACTAAGCTGACAAAAGTGAGATGGGGGGGGGGGAGTGTATGAATGGGGTTCTCATTTTTAACAAGTTCTGTTGTGATTGTGTAGCCCATACTTTGAGAAACACTGCCTCCCACCCCCACTACTCCTCAGAATTCTTCCAGGGAATACAGCAGAAAAGTCTTCACATCTTACATATATTTTTGTAACAAACTGGTTATCTGTGCTGACACAAAATATCTTTCTAAAAATATCATTCACATAACATCCAATTCATTTTCTTTCACTTAGCAGTGACACTCTGAGACAACTCTTCAGTTGTTACTCATTTCACTTGATGTATTATGTTTACCAACATAACCTTTCCGCTAATTTAACTTAGTAATAGTTTAAAGTACAGGAAAAACACATCAAAAAAGAACACATGCAGGAATGAGTAAGGAACAATATTCAGTACCTAGAGAAACTATACAAGATCCAAACATGCAAAGGACTAAAAAGAACCAGGGAGGGAGGGGCAGATAGCACAGTTTGATTTGCTGGATGGTCAGATCATGGAAACATTTTTCCCTCCTCTGGACACTAATGTTATTACAGTGGTATTTGTGCAATAAATAGAAGAACTATTTAAATAATAAAGAGAAGGCATAACCGTAATTGGAATGTCATTGTTAATTACTCTCTTCAAAGTTACTAGAACACTCCTAGGGAAGAAATCAACCAAAGTTAAAATTGAAACAAACCAAGAAGGCCATAAGCTCAATTGTACTTCACTTAGTTCAAACCTCAACAATGGCACCCTTGAGAATTGGACCCTAATCAAAAGCAGCACTTCCCTAACAGCTCAGGAGAAGGAAGACATCAGCCTTGAGCTCTGTGATCCACTCGGCACCCAGCACTGAGGGGAACTTCTCCAGCAGGCATCACTGGCCCCTGCCTCGCCCTGCCCCACTCTCTAACGGATAAGACACACGCAGGAAGTGCACTGGTTAAGTAAAATCGGTTTCCTCTTTAGAAAGAATTCAAAAGCTCTTTCACTGCTGCAGAACCTATGTTTTGTTTTTGTTTCAGAACCTCAGAAAAGAAAAAATAAGGAAGTGTATGATGGCAAAGCAGCAAGAGGGCCGGGAAAGAGAGAATCCATTTCTAAGCCCATTTTCTGAGCCATCACTAGAAATTTGGTCTCTAGAATGTGGTCTTTAGATTCTCAACCATTTTGGTTTCAAACCTGAAACTACCTTGGCATCCCCCCACCCCCACCCCCCCGCTTTAAATGCT
Source organism: Elephantulus edwardii (assembly GCF_000299155.1). NCBI lineage: Eukaryota > Metazoa > Chordata > Mammalia > Macroscelidea > Macroscelididae > Elephantulus > Elephantulus edwardii. The sequence goes on along the minus strand of NW_006399844.1, from coordinate 4,959,056 downwards.
TCCTAAATGAAAGTCTCTGACACTTTTGATTCAGTCTCCTGTGTAATCAAATGAATTTGTTTCGGTTTTACAAAAACTCATTTAAAGATTTGACTTCAGAGCTGAGAGAGTTAGGCAGAAAACACTTCCTGCTATATAATATTTCTCTTGCTATTGTGTGCTTCAGGGCAATTCTGACTCATAGGACTCAACAGGGCAGAGCAGAGCTGTCCCAGAGGGTTTCCTAGATTGTAATCTTTATGAGAACAGAGTGCCAGGTCTTTTCACCATAAAGCCACTGGTGGATTTAAATGCCTGCAGCAGCAGAGTGCTTAACCAATGAGCCACCAGGGCTCCTTACCTTGCTTCTGTATAAAGAATGTAACATAGACAATCAGCTCCAAACACTACCTATCTACTAAGGGACCAAAATAACAGCAATGGCTTGTAACAAAGTAAAGATTTAAGAAGCACACAAAAGATTAGTAACTCAAACTCTCAAAAAAGAAACTGTAATAAACATTATTTATGTTGGTTAATAGTATTCTGAATCAATTTCCCACTCAAATCTCTACTGTAACAGATGTTAAAATTTAGTCACAAAGTTTCCACTGCAGCTGAATCTAAACCCAGCACAAGAGGGTTTTTTAAAAAAAAAACGAACATAAGGATGAGCTCATAAAATGCCAAGTCATAAGGTTTATACTTCAATTCTAAACCACACAAGGAAATTATACACTTCATGATCATCCAAAGCAACATTTACTATGTTTTCCTCTTGAGTTTAGTTACTATGAAGTCATGAAACTAATGTAGAACCCAATTTAAGCCATTTCTGTTCTTAAACTACAATATACAGTTATTATATATGTGAGATAAAGAGTCCTGGTCGAGCAGTAAGCAGTGAAGTGTCTGGCTGATAGCTCCAGGTCGGCTGCTCTGAGGAAGAAATATGTGGCAGTGAGCTGTGGTAAAGACTGTTTACTGTTGTTACATACACTGAGTAAGAACTGATTCACAGCTGACCCTCCAGGAGATTTCCCAAGGCTGTAAATCACAGAGGAGGAGATGGTCCATCTTTCTCCTGCAGAGCAACTGCTGGATTTGATCCACTATCTTCAAGAATGGCATTGCAACTTCTTACCACTAGGCCACCAGCGCTCCCTCTGTAAAGATTACAGCCTTTGAAACCCCAGGGGCAGTTCTACTCTGTCTTGTGAGGCTGCTATGCGTGGGAAGTGACTCAAGAGCAACAAGCTTGAGTTTTCAAAAATACTAATATAGAACTTGGTGTATTTTAGGAAACTAAGTACATGGAATACACTACTAGCGCCTCTAAAATGTGCATTGTTTTAATAACTTTAAAAAAAAAGAAAAAAGCTTTTGGATCCTGAATCACCATGAAAATATGGCTTTGTTGTGGGAGCAACCAAGTGGGAAGGGGGAGGGAAAGGATGGAAAGAGAAGGAGGAGATGGACGAGGTGGAGGGCGAGGACCCATCTGTGTCGGTGTTCCAGCTGAGCCTCCCTTCCACCAGGACACCCCTGGACATTCCAGACTCAGCTGCCATCTGACTGCAACCACATGAGCTGTCAAGCAAAAGTGAGATGAGCTGCCCAACACAGGACCAGTCGACCCCCAGACAAAGATGCAAATAAAATGGGTGGCTTTTTAAGGCAGGAAGTTTTGACAAAGGAGCCCTGGTGACACAGTGGTTAAGCAATGGGTTGTTATTGGAAAGGTTTGACAACCCACCAGCTGTTTTGAGAAAGATGTGGCAGACAGCTTCTATAAATACTACAGTATTGAATGCATGGATCTGGAATTAGGCAGGCCTGTCCTCATGGGTCTTGCACAGTGTTTCATGCTAGAGTGAACCATAACCTGAACCACTGCTTGGCCTCCTTGATCATAGGCTGCAGGCACTGAAGTGGGTTGCATAGTGAGGGGGAAGAGGTAAAGATTACAGAATTGGGGGGGGGAATGATTAGGGCATTGAGAGCTCTGATAAGAGCTCTCCTGGTATGTATTACCTACATACATATATTACCATAGATATAAGTTATGTGTCATCAAGTCATTTGCAACTCACAGCGACCCACTGTACAATGGCTCTAAACCCTGTTCTTTCCTGAGCCAACCTCATTGTCTCTGACACATCCACCCCCATGACCGCAGTCTCTGATTCAATCCATCTCATCCAGGGTCCTCCTCTCTTGCGTTGTCCCTCCAGGCTTCCAAGCATGACTTCCCTCTCCAAGGACTGGTCCCTCCTTGCCACATGCCCAAAGTATGTCAAGTATGGAACTTCAGAATCCTTGCCTCCAAGGAGCAGTCTGATTTCACCCTTTCCAGGCCAGATATGTTCATTCTCCTAGCAGTCCATAGTATATTCAATACTGTTCTCTAGCACTACAACTCAAAGACATCAATTCTCCTTCTATCATTCCTAGTCATTATCCAGCTTTCTGATGCATAGAAAGTAATTGTGAAGAAAGTAAGGTGCCTGCTGCACCTTAGTCTCTAGACTGACATAGTTGCTTTCCAGTACTCTATCTAGTGAGGTTCCTGACAGCAGATTTTCCCAATGCAATTTGTCTTTTTATTTCCAGGCTGTTGGCACCAAGAGTGTTGATTGTGGAGCCAACCAAACTGAAGCTGTTAACAATTTCAGTCTCTTCACTATCTATCAGTGATGCTGCCAATCAGCCCAGTGGTGAGAATCTTTATTTTCTTGATGTTGAACTTCAATCCATATTGAAGGATGGAGTCCTTGACCTTCTGCAGCAAATATATATCTATTTATATAATATATATTTATATATATATATGCTTATATATAAACATATATTACCTACATACATCTTTTTACTTAGTGCTAAGAAGCTTCATTACAATCTCAGAGGCTCTCACAGTGCTGTTCAAATCCACCATCTGTTCTGAGAAAGAAGGATGGTCACTTTCTTGTGCAATTTACTACCTCTGAAAACCTGCTGGAGGGTCAGATATGAATCATTACCAACTCGATGGTATCAAACAATATTTGTCAACTTTTCCTAAGAAAGTTGGAATGCAGAAACTATTAAATAATATCTCAGTATCACAAGCAAGTAAAATTATGATAAGTATAACTAAAAAAGGATTGTAGCAGTAAACTGACAAGGAATGTCCAGACATCTTCACTGGACTCAGAAAAGGACTCTGAACAAGAGATAGTATTGTTGATGTCAGGAGGATACTGGCTGAAAACCGAATAGGAGAAACATCCTTATATGTTTTGACTATACAAAGACATTAGACTGCATGGATCATAATAAATTATATAGATAACTTCACAAAGAATGGGAATTCCAGAGTACCTAACTACTCATGTGGCAGACCAAGAGGCAGTCATTTAAACAAAAGGGATACTTTATAGTTTAAAATCAGTAAAGGACACAAAATTGTATCCTCTCACCACACTCATTTAATCTGTATACAGCAACAGGATGGGAGGAAGACTCATCAACAACCTGCATTATGCAGATTACACAAACTTGCTCACTGAAAATGGAGAGGATTTGACATATTTGCTGACAAAGAGAAAAACAAAAGCCCTTTACAGTCTTCCAATTATGGATGACAGTTAAACATAAATCCAACAAGCAAGATCATAACACAGAAGAGATTGAAGTTAGAATTTCATTTTACTTTGATCCATAATACCCCTCCACAGAAGTAGAAGTCAAAGAATCAAATGATGTATTACACATTGGGCAAATCTACTGCATAAAGTTTGAATTAAAGATGCTGGACTATATGAAAAAGAATGTAGCATCAAAATTTAAGGAAGATTCTGCACTGCAATCCCAAAGGTGCAAGATTCGAATCCACCAGATGCTCCACTGGAGAAGGAGGGGCAATCTCCTCCTGTGCCAGTTGGATCTGATTTGACCATACACAACAAAGAAAAGAAATAAAAGGAGGAAGACTCTTCAACAACCAGAATTATGCATATGACACGTTGCTGGCTGGAAGTAAAGAGGATCCAAAACATTTGCTGCAGAAGATAAAAGACTATATACAGCCTTCAGTATGAATTACATGTTAGTAACAAGACAACAAAAATCCTCACCACTGAACCAAAAGGCAGCACTGTGACAAATGGAGAAAAGGTGAAGTTATCATAATTTCATTTTACTTGGATCGACAATCTCAGCGTAACAGCATTAAAGAAATCAAAAGACATGTTGCATTGGGAAAATCTATGATCAAGAACCTCTCTAAAGTGCTAAAGAGCAAAGATGTCAGTGTGTCTGATCCAAACCATTGTCTTATCAATTACTTTCTATGCATCTGAGAGTTGGACAATGAATAAAGAAGACAGATGAAGAATCAATGTTGTTGGGGTTTTTTTAAATCAATGCCTTTAAACTGTGGTATTGGTGAAGAGTATTGAGTATCTATCTCATAACCATCAAAACAACAAACAAATCTGTTTTGAAGGAAATGCCTTAGAGGCAAGGATGGTAAAATTTCATCTCACATATTTGGACACACTGTTGTTGTTGTTGTTATGTGCCATCGAGTCGCTTGCGACTCATAGCAACCCTATGTACAACAGCCCTAAACTCCGCTCTGTCCTGTGCCAATCGCACTGTCTCTGACACTCCCATCCTAATTATCCCAGTCACTGAATCAATCCACCTCATAGAGGGCCTTCCCCTCCTGCACTGTCCCTCCACCCTCCCAAGCATGATGTCCTTCTCCAAGGACCGGTCTCTCCTCACAACATGTCCAAAGTATGTTAGACGGAGCCTCAGAATCCTTGCCTCCAAGGAGCCACCTGGTTTAACCCTTTCCAGGATGAATCTGTTTGTTTTCCTAGCAGACCATGGTACTCTCAATACTCTTCTCCAGCACTACAGCTCAAAGGCATCAATTCTCCTTCTATCCTCCTTGGTCACTGTCCAACTCTCTGATCCATAACAAGTGATTGTGAAGACCATGGCCTGTATCAGACGCACCTTAGTCTCCAGAGAGACACCATTGCTCTTCAGTACTTTGGAGAGGTCCCTAACAGCAGACTTTCCCATGGCAATGCGGCTTTTGATTTCCTGGCTACTGGTGCCAAGAGTGTTGACTGTGGAGCCAAGCAAACTAAAGCTGTGTACAATCTCAATCTCTTCACCATCCATCCTGATGCTGCCAATTGGTCCAGTGGTGAGAATCTTTGTCTTCTTGACATTGAGCCTCAATCCATATTGGAGGTTGTAGTCCTTGACCCTCTGCAGTAGGTGCTTCAGGTCCTCCTCAGTTTCAGCAAGCAGTGTTGTGTAATATGCATAACGCAGACTGTGATAGATCTTCCACCAATCTTGACCTCACCTTTTTCCTCATAGAGCCCAGCCTTCCTGATAATCTGTTCTGCATACAGGTTGAAAAGGTATGGAGACTGGATGCATCCCTGGCGTACACCCTTCCCTATTTTGAACCATGCAGTGTTCCCTTGCTCTGTTCTGACGACTGCCTCCTGGTCCAAGTATAGGTTCCGTATTAGCATGATCAAGTGTTCTGGGATTCCCATTCCTCTCAGAGTCAGCCACATTTTGTTATGAACCACACAGTCAAACACTTTTGCATAGTCAATGAAACACAGATAGACATTCCTCTGGTATTCTCACTAACACACTGTTAGGAGAGGTCAAGTTCTTGAAAATGGCTATTCCTCTGGGAAAAGTAGAAGGTCAGTGTAGGAGAAGAAGATCCCCCCAACAAAATGGACTAATCCAATGACTGTAACATGTCAACGGCTCGATGACAGGGCAAGGTTCAGAGGTACATGCAGTCACTATGAAGGGAAGTCCATATCATGGCACCTAACATCAACAAAGTGTTAAAAGGAAAGATAACACTTTAAGGCCCAAAGTGTGCATGACCTGTCATGTTTTTCCAATTGCCTCTTATGCAAGTGAAAGCTAGAAATTTAATAAGGAAGTCTGAAGAAGAATTGATACCCTTGAACTAAGGTGTTGCTGAAGAATACTGAACTGCCATGGACTGCCTAAAGAAGAAATAAAGCTGTTTTGGGAAGAGTATACATAATAACAATGCAGTGTGTAGAAATGGTTGTTGAAGCATTATATCAAATTTTACATGATTTTATTGGTCTCTCAAAAATAACCACAACATAAATGCATAAAAGTGATTTTAACTTATTTTTTTAAATAACTCTAAAATAAGTATAATAAGTATAAGGATAAGAAAGACTGTGTCTTAGAAACCAGAGTGGTAAGACTTCACCTCAGGGGCTTCGGTTATCAGGAGGGATCAGTCCCTGGAGGACACTGAGCTTAGGATAGTAGTGAGTCAGCAAAAAAGAGGAAGATCTGGAATGGGATGAACTGACACAGCGCCCACAACAATGGGCTCGAACACAGTGCTGTGAGGATGATGCAGGACCATTGTTCTATGCACACAGGATGCTAAGAGTTAGAGACGGCCTGATGACGCCTAATCAAACAACCAATCATATCCCAGGAGTTTTACCAGGCAGTTTAAACATGTTTTTCATTTTTTTCCCCTCTTACACTGGACAGGATGGTGGTGGTATTGTGTACTGTTGAGTCAGAACTGACCCACATTCAATAATGTATACTGCACTGAAACAGAGGAGGGAGAGAACCGTTTAAAAGAGAGATATAACTGGGTATTTCTGTCATCACAGGAGACTAGAGCGAGG
>NW_006399844.1:4936825-4951465 GCF_000299155.1 Elephantulus edwardii | reverse complement strand
TGGAGGGACGGCGCAGGAGAGGAAGACCCTCAATGAGATGGATCGATTCTGTGAGTGGAGTGGTGGGAATGAGTGTGTTTGAGACGGCGAGGTTGGCACAGGATAGAACAGCGTTTAGGGCTCTTGTACATAGGGTCGCTATGAGTTGCAAGCGACTCGATGGCACATAACAACAACCACCACCACCTTTGGAATTGCAACACAGCTTTTACCATTAGGCCACCAGAGCTCCCTACTGGGAAAGGAGATGTGTATTATCCTCATCTTCATTTTACAGAGAAGAAAACTAAGTATCAAGAACGTTTTTCACAGTCTCAAGGCTAAATTATACTTGGAAAGTAAAGACAAGTGCTGACAATGGGTAGGGGCAAAACCACAGGGTGTATGGTTTGATTGGTGGAGGGAGAGGGTTAAGAAAATGGAAAGGATCCAGCGGGAACCTGAAAAGATTGGGTAATGATGGGCAAGGTCCAATGGTGATTGATTTTATAAAACATAGTGCTTATAAATGACAGTATAAAATACATATGAATGAAGAACAGTGTGAAACACAATGTATACAAACTTTGTGAGCAAACCAATATAAAATAAAATAATTTTAAAAAGACAAGTGCTAGCAAGATAAAATAACTCAAAACATAAGTAAGTAATTCATATCCCTGAACAACAGTTACAACAAAAAGGGCTGTTTTACATGTTTAGCTCTTCAGTTTAAAAATTAGTCTTATGATAATACAGGCTCATTGACTAACAAATGTACCATATAAATACAAGCTGTTGACAGCAAAGGAGCTCTGGTGGCCTAGTGGCAAGAAGCTGTGCTGCACAGTTCGAATCCACCAGATGCTCTGCTAGAGAAGGAGGGGCAATCTCTTTCTGTGATGGTACACAAGAAGAACAACAAAAAGATGTTAAAAGCAAACTAAGTGCAGGAGTGTGAGAGTGTATGAAAATCTTACTATCTGCTAATTTTTCTGATAATCTGATTTTAAAAAACATAAAGTATAATAATTGAAAACAGTCCTACTATTTACTAAGTTTACAGCAAGACAACTAACTTCCTTCCATTAAAATTGCATGCATTACAATTCACATTTTTAAAAGTTTATGTTGAGAGAGAGGATGTAAAAAGTAGCTCAATTATATTCCTTCATACACTCTGTAAATAACATCACTGATTCAGAATGTTTGTTCTAATACTCTTCCATCTCTTTGAATACTTCAAGTAAGTTTTAGACTGAACAAACAGCTTTCGGGGTTATATTTTTTTTTTTTAATTTTTTTTCAGGGTTATATTTAAAGTTAGTAAGATAATTTTTTTTTTCTATCATGCACTTGCTGCGAAGGGTCAAGGACTGCAGCCTTCAGTATGGACTGAGGCTCAATGTCAAGAAGACAAAGATTCTCACCACTGGACCAATTGGCAGCGTCAGGATGGATGACAAAGAGATTGAGAGTGTTCACAGCTTCAGTTTGCTCAGCTCCACAGTCAACACTCTTGGCACCAGCAGACAGGAAATCAAAAAGCGTATCGCGATGGGAAAGTCTGCTGTTAGGGACCTCTCTAAAGTACTCAGGAGCAACAGTGTCTCTCTGGAGACTAAGGTGTGCCTGATACAGGCCATGGTATTGCAATCGCTTGTTATGCATCAGAGAGTTGGACAATGACTAGGGAGGACAGAAGGAGAGTGGATGCTTTTGAGCTGTGGTGCTGGAGAAGGGTACTGAATGTACCATGGACTGCCAGGAAAACAGATTCATCCTGGAGAGGTTTAAACCAAGCTACTCCTTGGAGGTAAGGATTCTGGGACTTCGTCTGACATACTTTGGACATGCTGCCAGGAGGGACGGGTCCTTGCAGAGGGACATCATGCTTGGGAGGGTGGAGGGACAGCGCAGGAGGGGAAGACCCTCTATGAGATGGACTGATAATCGGGATGGGTGTGTCAGAGGCGGTGCAGTTGGCGCAGGATAGAGCAGGGTTTAGGGCTGTTGTGCATAGGGTCACTATGAGTCGCAAACGACTCGACGGCACATAACAACAACAACAACAACAACATCACTGTTAAATTGATGTAAATAAATGATTTGTGGGACATGAGTATATATGCCACTTTCTTCTGGAACACAGGGTTGTATGACAACATCTTATTTATCTAGTACTGCTATACCAGGAATACCACAAAGGGTAGCTTTAACAAACATAAAATTATTTTTTCACAGTTTTGGAAGCGAAAGTCCAAAACCAGCATGCCAGCTCTCGGGTAGATCTTCCTCTGTCAGTTCTGAGTGTTTAGCTTCTGCTTCCTGATTCTCTGGTGATCTCCATGTATTCTGTCATTTAGCTTGCCCCACTGTCTGCTCACTTGTTTGTATCTTTGTGACTCCAAAGAGATGGACTCAAGACATAGCCCAACCCTGCCTAATTTACATAATAAAAACAACACACTTCAAAACAGAATTATAATCACAGACTTAGAACTTATTTACAGTACATATTCTTGGGGACTACTGGCAGCTTCATGATGGATGGAAAAGAGATTGAGACTATTGATAACTTCAGCTTGCTGGGTTCCACAATCAACATTCTTGGTACTAGCAGTCAAGAAATCAAAAGGTGAATTGCACTGGGAAAGTCACGGACTTCTCTAGAGTACTAAGAGCAACGATCTCAGTGTGGAGACTAAGGTGTGCCTGATCCAGGTCATGGTCTTTGCAATTACCTGATATGTATCAGAGGGCTGGACAATAACTAAAGTTATGAGAAGAAGGATGAATGCCTTTCAGTTGTGATGCTGCAGAAGAGTGTTGGACAAACCGTGAACTGCCAGAAGAATGAACAGGTCTGTCCTGGAGAGGGTTTGTTTGCTCCCTGGAGGCAAGGGGTTGTTTTTTGGGTTTTTGTTTGGTTTTTTTAAATTTTACTTTATTATTTTGTGTGCATGTACCGTCAAATCAGATCTGACAGGTACAGGAGGAGATTGCCCCTCCTTCTCCAGCAGAGCATCTGGTGGATTCGAACCATGTAGCTCTGGGATTGCAGTGCAGCTTCTTGCCACTAGGCCACCAGAGCTCTCGGAGGCAAGGTTTTTGAGGCTCAGTCTCACATACTGGGGCACGTAGCCAGGAGGGACCAGTCCAAGACTCGAGATGGATTAACTCAGTGATTGGAGTAATGAGATTAGGTCTGTGACAATGAGACTGGCTCTGGATAGGGCAGGTTTCAGAGCTAATAAACACAGGGTCACTGAGTCACAAGTGACATAACAACAACAACAACAGTGAAATGGTCATTGTTGTTGTTATTGTTATGTGCCCTCGAGGCTGAGCCAACTCACTGCTGACCATCCAGAAGGTTTTCAGAGGCTGTCAACTGCAGAGGACATTGCCTATCTTTCTCCCTTGGAGCAGCTGGTAGTTTTGGCCACTTCTCTTTGGGTTGGCAGTGTAGCTCCATACCCATTAGGGCACCTGGGCTCAATAATGCAGTCTCTAACAGTAAATTATTTTGTTTTGCTTCAGAGCTTTGCCTCCAATGTTGTAGAATACTTGAACCAATATCATTTTAGCCTACCACCACATATGCTCCATAAGTATCTATAAAATACTCACTTAATCACTAAAAATTAGGCTGCTCATGAGAAAACACTCATATGTTTCTGAGATAATGCTAAGTGAAAGAAAACATGAGGTAACAAGTTGCATATATACTAGTATATTCAACTTTGTAACTAATATGTACAGAAAGCTGTATCAAGATGTTAATAGTGGGGGAAGGGGAGAGAGGAGGGGGACTGAGAGTGAAGAGAGGGAGGCAATCTTGAGGCCTCAGAGTTTGGTGAGCAAACCAAGGGAGTGAAGGAACTAGGAAAGAGTCGGTGGAGACCAGAAAGGGTGGGGTAAGGTGCGCCTGGATCAATGGAGATTAATTTTATAAAACACAGTATGTTGTTGATTGCCGTCGAGTTGAGCATAACTCACAGCAACCCTATGAACAAAAGGCCTGAAGCCCCTCTCCAACTATCAACATTTATCAAAGTTCATAGAGTTTCTGGAGGCATGTTGTTTAGGAAGTGGATGCCACTCCTGCTTCCAAACCTGTCATAGTATGTCACTGTTGTTGTTATGAAATACAATGTGACTAGAAGAATGCATGAAGCACAATATATATATAAATGAAACACAATGTATATAACTTTTGTACGCAAACCAATATAAAATGTAATTAAAATCCTAATAGTGATTGTGCCCAAGTCAAATTTTGGAATATTTTTAAATTATTTTACCTGCTGTTGATATTTCTGAGCTCTACATTTTAGCCTTTCTTTAAAATAAGAACAAAAAAAATAATAAGTACTATGTACTTATTAAGTACTTTACTTTTTTTTACTTAAAAGTACTATAACAGTGACAAATTATACTCAGACAGATTTTCGTACTGTTTTGAAAACAGGTAACAGAAGAGGGAAGTGGGAGATAAAAGTAGCAGTAATAGCGTTATTTTCTTTGCTGAGCTACTAAGACTTCCTGCCCTGGTTTTCTGAAAAGAATTTACTTTTTTTTTTTTAAACCTCCCAGCATTCTATACCTATTCTAATCTTTAACTAATATTGTATATTTTTTCAATAACTGTAGGAATAATGATGTTAAAAAACACTTTAGTATCTCATATTAGAATATAAAGTCTGTCAGCTAAATCTAAAATAATAAACAAATAAAAATAATCTGAAAACATCCTTTTAAAAAAAAACCCCAAAGAGACTGGAGAGCATTATGCTGAGTGAACTAATTCAGTCTAATAAGGACAAATACTGCAAAAGACCATTATTGTAAAAACAGAAGGATAACTAGTAAAACATGTATGGGAACACAAATGGGAAAGAGGTCGAAGCAGAAAGGTGAGGATGGGTAGGGGTGAAACCACAGGGTTGCACAGTTTGGTGGGTAGAAGGAAATGGGAAGGATCCAGATAAAAAGACAGGGTAATGATGGGCAAGGTACAATGGTGATTAATTTTAAAAAACATAATGCATGAGAATAATTGTATGAAATACAATATGAATGAAGAATAGTGTGAGATACAATGTATACATACTTTGTAAGCAAAAGAGGGGGGGAACCCAACAAACACAAAATTATGTAAAAAAAAAAAGAGACAGACTTATTCATCAAACATTACAGACATTAAGACATACTAGGACAAGCTATAATTAAACATCTTATGGGCTTAAAATTGTCAGTTATGAATTTCTATATGTGTGTAATTCTGTAACAAAGAAATGTATGATACTTCAAATAATTTTTTAATCTTCAGGATAAGCCATAGTATTTCATGACTACAGTTTAAGTCCAGATTTAACTAGAGAAAATAGTATTAAGATAATGAAGTAGTAATGGTGTTCCTTAAAGCAGTGTGCCTCAATTTTAAATGTACGCGTCTATTAACAGGGATCTTGCAAGGGTGGGACTTCTGATTCAGTAAATCTAGGGTATGGCCTAAGGAGGAGCTCTTGTGGCTTAATAGTAAAAAATTGGCCTGCCAATCCAAAGGAACATGGTTCGAATCCACCAGCTGCTCCATGGGAGAAGAATGGGCAATCTCTTCCTACGCAATTAATTGCTTCTGAAAATCCACTGGAGGGTAAGCTATGAGTCAGTTCTGACTTGATGGTACACAACAACAACATCAACCAGGGTGGGACCTAAGATTCCCCATTCTGAACAGGTCATGAATCAAGCTACATTTGTACTTGCCAGGATCTAGGGGTACCACCAGCTGAGCTGAGGAAGGTATTAAACTGTGGCCATTAACTGAGAGTACAGAATTAAATATATGTCAATTCCCTGAAACCCACCAAGCTATGCTAACTAAAAACCAACATATCCCTTTTGTACAATGAAATAAAACTTCACACAGTCTAGAAGCCTTTCTCCTTACAGGCACTGCAAAGACCTCAAGCTAATCTCTCTTAAAAAAAGATGAAGCTCCTTGACCTGCAAAGGTTCAAGCCAAGATCCTGGGCTGTGGCAATGCCAGCAAGGTAAGAGTACATGGCAAATCCTAAGTGACCAGCTGGCATCACTACTTGTGACATCTTGAGCCACTATCTCAATTTACAATCAGTAGAAACAGCAGCTTTGTCATAGTGGAGCAAGTGTTGAAAAATACAAGTGAACGACAAATACACAAAAACGTGGGTTTTTCTTTGTTCTCTTCTTAAGAAAAACAGCCTAACATTCAGCCACCAATGGAATGCTAAATCCATGAGGGCAGTGGTCTGTGTCCCTGGGCCACAGCATCCCTAAGACCAGAAGTACCCCTGAACCACAGCCCTCCCAACTATCAACAAGTTGATTCTGACTCACAGCGATCCTGGAGGACTGGACTGTAGGATTTCCAAGGCTGTGAAATTTTGCAGAAACAGCCAGCCTCAACTTTCTCCCAAATAGCAGCTACTGGGTTCAAGCTGCCAACCTCAGGGTTAGCAGCAGAATGCCATAACCACAGCATCATCAAAGCTCTTTCTAATCCACAGTGGGGGCCCAACAAATATTTACTGAGTGAATGAACAAATGAGTACTTAACGAGAGTGGGAGTTAACTTCTTTGGTATTTACATTTTAATACTAAAGATTCCATGGAGCTACACAGAGAACTATTTTCAATGATTTCAACATCAGTCAGAACACGCAGGCTATAAACATCTGATTTTCTGAAGACAACAAATCTTTCTCTCTAGCCTTTAATTTATTCAGTTAAGAGTTAAGACTACCCTTGCATTCCTACACAGAACTTCCTTTTCTCTAAAAACAGACCGTAAAGGCCTTAACCACAAGAGGAGAAACTGCTACAAGTTGGCAGTTGTTTTTGACAGCATAACTTGTAAAATTTGTATTCTTCTTCCTTTTAAACTTTCATAAACATTTCTTTTCTCTTTAGTTCAATGAAAATACTTATCACCAAACATGTGCAGTTTTAAAGATTCTTACATCTTCCATTCAGTGATATTAATTTTGTTCACCTTGTTGTGTAAACTATCAAACCCTATACATCATTTCGGAATATGACATCATTGTAAGGAAAGCTTCTTAATAGTTAAGAAACAAAAGCAGAGATTAAAAAGTATCCAAAGAGTCTCAAAAAAGGCTAAATGCCAAATTACTATATGACCTAGCTGTTCAATTCTTGGCCCATGTAGTCCCTGACTTAACAGGGTTCTGATCCAATATAAATTGGTTCTGAATAAATAGAATACCTCTTTTTTAAAAGTTACTGCCTTTTTTATCTGTTTCTTTAGAAATTTGATCTTTGTCTGTAAACATCTGAGAATGAGAACGTCAGCAGACTACACACGCCAACACTGCATGCAGTGCACGCTGCTAGCAAGAAAACGTAAAAAAAAAGAAAAGATATCCCGGATGGTCATGTCCTAAGTCTTGTTCCTCGCAACCTGACTATCTCGTAAGTCAAGGACTATTTGTATGTACCCAAGAGAATTATTACCATACATCTCCATCCAAACTTGTACATGAACGCTCACAGCAGCATTATTTATAATAGCCAAAAAGTACAAAAATCCCCAGTGTGCATAAACTGAAGAACAGATCAATAAAACGTCGTATTTCCACCTAATGGAATATTACTCAAGAATAAAAAGGAATGAAGTACTCATGGATGCTATAACATTGGTGAACCTTGAAATATGCCAAATGGAAGGACATACACACACATACCACACACACACACACACACACACACACACACTCTCACTCACCAAAATACATACAGTGCATCAATCCATTAGACAAAATGTTCTAAATATGTTAATACACAGAGACAGCAATTATATTCGTGGTTGCTGGGAGGACTGACCACTTATATTATGGGGTTTCTGTCTGGGATGATGAAAAGGTTCTGGAATTATGCAGTAGTGATGACTGCACCATTTTATACACATACAAAAAAACCCCAACACCACTAAGTTGTACTTTCTAAAGTGTAAATGTTATACTATGTGATTTATACCTCAACACTTTTAAAAAATGACAAAAGGAAATAAAATCAGTTAGTAAAAATAGACACAAACAAATGGGGAACATCCTTTTCTCTCTGTTCTTCTCCCAGGCAAAACTGTTGACCCAAAAGCTGCAATATTTATGTAGTTATTCTGAAAATGGCTGAAACTCTAAAAATATCTTAACCACTAGACAAAAGCAGCTGCTTGTTTTGATAACATTTTTCTAACACAGACCTTCCCTAAAATGCAAGTTGACAAAGGACTGATTCTACAAATTCAAACATGTACAATTCACTAAAATTAGCTCTGAGGAGAGAGATTGCTGTAACTGGCACTGGCAGGCAACACATTCCAGCTCACAAAAAAGAACTACTTTGTTACTTGCTCTAGTTAGAAGGCAATGTCATCAGGGACCTAATTGTGATGGATGGTTTCTTAGCATTTTCTATCTCAAGCCCAAGAGACAATAGGCCTCAAAATCAAACCAACACAAACAATAGAAAATAGCCCATACTGAGCTGGGCTAAATTATAAAAAAAGCACAGCCTGCATTTAAATGACGATATAAAATTCCAAAGACTAAGTGCTCAGAAATTGAATACTAAATCATTTAAGAAGAGGAAACATTAATCTTTTTTTTAAAATACATTCAATAGTGCACAAAAATATTTAATAGGCACTATATCCAGATACTAACTTAATCCAGGTAGTATCAGGTTTGCTGTTGTTTAATTTCAGAGATAAACAATAATCATGCTCATATATAATTTATACTAACTGGCTTAAACATTAATCACAGTAAGAAGTATTTTAATCTCTCTTTAAAACAAACTCCCAGATTTAGAACCTTTCTTTCAAAACAAGATGGAATAATACAGATGTTTTCATATTAAAGAAGAGAAGATTCTATAGCCTTAAAAACCTTCATTCAAGTCAGAGTTACCATGTCTAAATTCCGTTCCTAGTTCTACTACTAAAATATGAATGATGTCTGGCCGACACCAACTCTGCAAGGTTGCTGAATGACAGGTTTTTGTTTGGCATATGTAAGACCCAAAGCATGATGAGTATTCCTACTAATACCAATAATCCAAACCAGTTATTACAACACTACCTTTATATTACTTGCACAAGGGTGTTACTAGGATGCCAGTTCAGATTAATACCAAGTGTGACGTAGAGCAATTCAGACAGAATCCTACTCACTAAAAAAATATTTACAAACCATCTGTGCCTATCCTATCAGGCACTGGCAGTAAGCTATAATCTTTTTCTGTAACTGTTTAAGGGTGTTGAGAAAACATGTGGCTTTCCTATTATCTTTGATAACCCTGTCCCCACTGGAACAGATAACAGTGCCACTTGAAAGTATATTTAGCATCTCTTTGCAGAATCAGTCTCTTTAAATCTATTTTCCCATATTCCTACACCTTTGTATTCGCCCCATCAATTTCTTTTTTTCTTTCTTCTACACTTTACCTTCATTTTTATCTAGAAAAGAATTACTAATTTTTTAAACGCACTGAAGATCCCGAATGTTATTTTCAGACTCTAAGCCCATTCATAGTGTTAACTCTCTTTCTTTACCTCTTTTTAGCCTTCACTTTCCAAGAACCATTTGGTCCCAACCTTACCATTCCCCAAGTCACATGTACCATATACATTCTTCTTTAAAATCAACCCCCATCGCCGTTGCAAGTTTCCCCAAAGAGAGTCTCCACTTCCCTTAACTCGTTACCTTCATTCATCACCGCCCTCCCTGAGGCCCTCGGATCGTGCTCTAATCCAGTCCTCCTTCCCCTCAATCTCAGAGCTCACGCCCAGTCCCCTCTCAGGTCCACAGAGAGGAGGAAACGCCCCTCACACTTGCCTTGAATCCCCCTAAACTTGTCCCCCCACCCCCGCTCTCCACTCTCCTGACCCTCCCGGGGTCCCCCTTCTCCCCGTCTTTGGGCACTCCCAGCCCGCGGAGCCTCACTCCCCGCCCACCCTCGGCACCCGCACGCCTCCCCGGGGCCCGCGGCGCCCCTCCGGGCGCGGCCCGCCGACCTGCCTCCGCGCCTCCCGCAACCCCTGCAGCCTCTGGCCCAGCTCGCGCCGGTAGCTCTGCGCCGCCTCCACGTTCTCGCGGGCCTCCTGCAGCAGCAGCTCGGGCTCCAGATCCATGGCCCGCCTCGTCCCGGCGCGCGGCCGGCGGCTGCGGGCGGGCTCCTGCCTGTGCCGGGTTCCTGCCTGCGCCGGGATCCTGCCAGTACCGGCTCCGCAGCGCCACCCCGCGCGGCCCCTCGCAGGCGGAAGCGCCGCCACGCCACGCCCCGCGCCGGCTTGATTGACGGTTTCCAACGCCGCGAGCCGTGAGGGCCAAGTTCGAGACCGCCGCGAGCCAGACCTGTGCAGGAGCGCGGTGTCTCTGCCGCACTACGTGGTGGTGGAAAAATTAAGAACCAACCCTCCGCCAAATGCTCTCCTCATCTAGTCTCACTTCCACTGGACAGACAGGGAAACCTGGCAGGATTGAAACCAGCGCTGACTCTAGCTAGCGCCTTGCTTGGTTCTTAACCATCACTATACTATCTCCTTGAAAAATTACGAGTGCTCTGATAGCGTAGGGCGTAAGAAGTTGTTCTCCCAGCGCGAAAGTGAACGGTTTAAATCCGCTGAAAACTTACTACACAGTCCACTAATGCACGGATGGATTAATTGATTCCATGATGACAGTAATTGGTTCTTTTGCGTTTTTGTTTTTGTTTCTAATAAATGAGCAAGAGATTCAATTAATTATCAAAACCTCCATACAACATTAAAATGTTCTGGACTAGATAACATCACTTGGAATTCGATCAAATAGAGAAGAATCGACACTGTAACTGTTTGAAATACTCTGAAAGAGTAGGAAGGAATACTCTCCAGTTCATTCTGTGAAGCAAACATTCATTCTGTGAAGCAAACATAACCATGACACCACAAGAAGAGAAAACTGTAGGCCACAAGGAAATTATACTCTACAATAAAACTATAGTACAACATGAATATATATGTAAAAGAAGCTAAACAGAATACTAGCAAGCAAAATGCAACAGTTTATTAAAAGAGTCCTACATCATGTGTAAGTGGGATTTATTCCAGGAATGCAAAAATGGTTAGTCATCAGCAAATCAATCAACAGAATACACATTATTAGTACAAAGGAAAAGAACCACATGATCTCTCTGAATGTAGAAAAGACATTTGATAAAATCTAACATCCTTCATTAACGAAAAAGCTAAAGAAAATTGGAATAGAAAGACATTCCTCTATATGATTCTATGCATATATGAAAAATCAACATTCACTGTTAACAGAGAAAGTCTAAAGAATATTTCCTTTGAAATTGTAAATAAGATAAGGAAGCCTACTCTCACCATTTCTGTTCAATATTGTATTAGAAGTCCTAATGATAGCAATAAGACAAGAGGAAAAAGATGAAAGGTATCCAGATTGAAAAAATGAGAAGTAACATTATCTTTATTTACAGATGGCATGATTTTATATCTAGAAAATCCCAAAGAGTCTGCAAAAGTCTTATAAAAGAGTTAACAGAAGAATTTCACAAAGTTGCTGAGTTGTAACAGTGTCACTAAAAATCAGTTGGGTTTCTATACACAAGCAATGAGAAATATGAAAGAGAAATTAGGGAAACAATTCCATTGATAACGGCATCTAAGAGAATAAAATACCTAGGAATAAATCTAACTGGGAATCTAATTGACTTATACAAAGAAACTATAAAACATTGCTGAATGATATAAAAGAAGACAAAGAAATGGAGAGATATATTCCAAGTTCATGGACTGAAAAACTTAATCTTATTAAGATGTCAATACTACCCAAAGTGATCTATAGATTCAACATAATCCCAATCAAAAAAAAAACCCCAACAGCATTCTTTTGTTGTTGTTGTTGTTATGTGCCATCGAGTCGCATATGACTAATAGCGACCTTGTGTACAAGAGCCCTAAATGCCATTCTATCCTGTGCCAACCTCGCCATCTCAAACACACTCATTCCTACCACTCCACTCACAGAATCGATCCATCTCATCAAGGGTCTTCCTCTCCTGTGCCATCCCTCCACTCTCCCAAACATGATGTCCCTCTCCAAGGACCAGTCCCTCCTTACAACATGCCCAAAGTATGTCAGACAAAGCTTCAGAATCCTTGACTTCAAGGAGCATTCGGCTTCACCATCTCACCATCTCTTGAACAAAACTTTTTGTTCTCCTAGTAGTTCATGGTATATTCAACACTTTTCTCCAGCACTACCGCTCAAAGGCATCAATTATCTTTCTATCAGTCCTATTCATTGTTCAACTCTCTGACGCATAGCACGTAATTGCAAATATTATAGCCTGGATCAGGCGCACCTTAGTCTCCAGCTTGATGTCATTGCTCTTCAGTATTCTTGAGAGGTGCCTGACAGCTGACTTTCCCAATGCAATTCGCCTGCTGATTTCCTGGCTGCTGTTACCAAGAGTGTTAACTGTGGAATCAAGTAAACTAAAACAACTGGTCCAGTGGTGAGAATCTTTGTTTTCTTGATGTTGAGCTTCAATCCATACTGAAGGCTGCAGTCCTTGACCTTCTGTAGCAAGCGCTTCAGGTCCTCCTCAGTTTCAGCAAGCAGGGTTGTGTCATCCGCATAACACAGGTTGTTGATGATTCTTCCACCAATCCTGATGCCACATTCCTCCTCGTACAGTCCAGTGTCTTGGATGATCTGTTCTGAATACAGATTGAAAAGATATGGAGACAAAATACAACCCTGATGGACTCCCTTCTTGATTTTGAACCTTGCAGTGTCTCCTTGCTCTGTTCTGATGACTGCCTCTTGGTCCAAGTATAGGTTTCGCATTAGCACAATCAAATGCTCTGGGATTCCCATTCTTCTCAGAGTCAGGCATAGCCCTGTTGTGATCTACACAGTCAAAAGCCTTTGCATAGTCAATGAAGTACAGAAAGACATTCTTCCGGTATCCTCTGCTTTCTGCCAAGATCCATCTAGCATTAGCTGCTATAATATCCCTAGTATCACGACCTCTTCTAAATCCAGCCTGCACATCTGGCAGTTCTCTGTTGACATATTGTTCCATACAGAAAGAAAAAAACCAAACAAACAAAACAAACCCAACCCAAAACAATCTTCAACTCTCAACTTTATGTGGAGAGGCAAGAGACTACAAACAGCTGAAACAATGCTGACTGGAAAGAACAGATGATGAGAACTCACATTTCCTGATTTAAAAATACACTATACAGCTAATCAAACAACAGTAATCAAAACAGCTTAGGACAAGTATAACAATAGAAACATCAACTGAATATGTAGGTCAAATGGTGTATGACAAGGTGCTAAGGCTAAGGGCAAAGAAAAATATCTTCAATAGATCATCTGATAAAATTGGATTTCTACCTGCAGGAAAATGAAATGAGATCTATGCCTCACATCATTCACACATATACAAAACTGATTTTTTAAAATCCATTTTTAAATTGGATAAATTGTTTTAAATGGATTCATATCTAAATGTACAAACTAAAATCATCAAATGATTTTAAAACAAATAAAAGCAATGCTATATTCGGCCTAGCTTTCAATACTCTAATAACAAAAGCATAAACAGCAAAAGACAAATAGATAAATGCGATCTCATAACAATTAAGACTTTCGTTGTTTAAAAGACTTTACCAGAATAAAAGCTACTGACTGGGAAACTACATTTTCAGAAACTGATATGACAAGAATCTACTCACTAAAATATATCTGAAAATTTGGCAACTTACAAAAAGGCAACTCAATCAGAATGGGCACATGTTTTCTTCACACATGAAGACATGCTCAGCATCATTAGCCATCCTTGTCTTTAGGTACTGCCAAGTTGACTGCCATTCATAATGACCATGTGAGCAACAGGTCAAAACCGGGCCCTATCCAGTGCCACCCTCACAGTCTCTCCTATGCTCAAGATCACTATTGCAGTTCCTGGGTCTATCAATTTCATCAGCCATCGAAGAGATGCAAATCCAAACCACAATGAGATACTATGTGTGTTGCACTGCTAACTGAAATGTTGGCAGTTCAAATTGACCAGCTGCTGTGAGAGAAAAATTAGTAGACTTTTCCAGTAAAGATTTAGCCTCAGAAACCCATTGGAGGGTTGTCATGACTTGGATTGATTCCACAACAGTGGGTTTGGGTTAGAGTGGTTAAGAGTAAAAAATAAACAATAGCAAATGCTGGCAAAGTTATGGGGAAATTTACACAATGTTGTTAGGAATGCAAAACGGTATAGCTGCTGTGGAAAACAAGGGTGGTGGTCTCTCAAAAAATTAAAAATAGAACTACCAAATGACTTAACGATTCTACTCTTAAGTATACACTCAGTTGACTGAAAGAAGAAACTCAGAGACGTCAAGACCAATGTTCATTGCAGCACTATTCCCAACAGCTAATGTTGTTGTTTTGTTGTTGTTATGTGCCGTCGAGTTGCCTGTGACTCATAGCGACCCTATGTACAACAGCCCTAAACTCCGCTCTGTCCTGTGCCAATCGCACTGTCTCTGACACTCCCATTCCAATTATCCCA
>NW_006399844.1:4932962-4933808 GCF_000299155.1 Elephantulus edwardii | reverse complement strand
AGGAACAGGTTTGAGGCTTTGAACACTAATGAACGAAGGCCAGATGAGTTGTGGGAGGATATCAAGGGTATCATCCAACAGCCAATAGGGGGAAATATTCTATATGTTCATCAACAGAAATATTAAAACAAAATATGAAACATTAATACAATGGAATATTTAGCCAGTGGGAGAAATGAAGTCTTCATATATATGGATAGAGATTAAAGGCATTATATGCTAAGTGAAATAAGTCAATCACAAAAGCACAAATACTATATGGATTCATTTATATAAAAATATAAGAAAAGAGGCAAGCTCTGGTGGCCTAATGGCAAGAAGCTGCACTGTAATCCCAGAGGTTCACAGTTGGAAAACACCAGATGCTGTGCTAGAGAAGGAGGAAAAATTTCCTCCTGTACCAGTCAGATCTAATTTTACGGTACACACACAAAAATAACTAAAAAAAGTAAGAAAAGAGGGGGGAATATCCACAAAGAAAAATATAAAGAACTTGTTATTTTATTCACTCACAACAAGAAAATAATTGTTGAGTAACTCACAATAGCAGGAAAACAAAGGGAGTTCCTTGGATTCAATCCACAATATTGAATCTAGTTTAAAAGGATACATGTCAAAGCACAGGGAAAGTGACATTTTAAAACATTAGGATGGAGACAAAGATCTTGCAAATTTTCATAAAGGAATGAAGAGTCAAAATACCATAGGCCTTGTCAGGAGCATTGCTGATTATAAGAGTGGAGAAGATATTAATCGGGGCAAACTATATAAAATGCAAAGACATTCTCACGATATGCAAGGACAGAAAACTTTGCCTCCCATTTCTTCTTTTTTTCTTTAAAATTT
>NW_006399844.1:4928726-4932492 GCF_000299155.1 Elephantulus edwardii | reverse complement strand
GCATGAGTTCCTTGTTTTTCAATGCAGTGTAGTATTCCATTGTGTAAATATGCCACAGCTTCTCTATCCATTCCTTTGTTGATGGGCACTTGGGTTGTTTCCAACTCCTTGCTATTGTGAACAAAGCCGCAATAAACATGGGTGTGCATATATCTGCTTGGGTGGCAGTTATGGTCTCTTTGGGATGTATTCCCAGTAGTGGAATTATTGGGTCAAATGGTATCTTTATTTGCAACTTTTTGAGAAAGCGCCATACCTCCTTCCACAGTTGTTGCACATTTTACACTTTCTTCAACAAGGAATAAGGAGTTTCTCCACAAGCTCGCCAGCATTTGTTGCTTGCTGTTCTGTTAAATTTTGCAGCTCTTACTGGGGTGAGATAATATCTCATAGTTGTTTTGGCCATTTCTTCTTTCTTCAGGAGGCCTGGTATTGCTATGGTTAAGCAGTTCATCTGTTAACCAAAAGTGTTTTAGCTCAAACCTACCAGTCATTCTGTGGGAGAACAATGTGTCAGTTTGCTTTCTGTAAAAATTTGACCTCATGGAAACAGGTTTACTTTTTCTTTAAAAGTTACTGGAGGAAAGATTTCTAAAACAATGAAATAAATCAAGATAAAAAGAAGATATAAATTTTCCAAGTAAAAGAGAGAATGAGGGAATGTCCTACATTGGGTGTTTTGTTTGGTGTTTTTTTTTTGTTTGTTTGTTTTTCTGTAAATGCAGAGATCCAGTCCCAACTGGAAAATAAGGATCAGTGAAATGAAGTCTGAAAAAAAGCCAGACATGATAGGTTACCTGCTGTAGATGAACATCTGAAAACTTTTACTAGATACTTGATAGATTTCTTTAAATATTTTTTATTTTTTTTAAAAAATGTAATGATTGTTGTGTTGTTGCTATGTGCTGTCATGTCACTTGCAACTCATAACGACCCTATGTACAAGAGCCCTAAACCCTGCTCTAACCTGTGCCAACCTTACTGTCTCTGACACATCCACTCCCATTACCCCAATCACTAAATCGATCCATCTCATTAAGGGTCTTCTCTTGCGCTGTCCCTTCACCCTCCCAAACATGATGCCCCTCTCCAAGGACTGGTCCCTCCTAGCAACATGTCCAAAGTATGTCAAATGAAGCTTCAGAATCCTTGCCTCCAAGGAGCAGCCTGGTTTCACCCTCTCCAGGACAAACACGTTTGTTCCCCTAGCAGTGTATGGTATATTCGATACTCTTTTCCAGCACCACAGCTCAAAGGCATCAATTCTCTTTTTATCATTCCTAGTCATTGGCCAGCTGTCTGACGCATAGCAAGCAATTGTAAAGACTATGGCATGGATCAGGCACACCTTAGTCTCAAGACTGACATCATTGCTGTTCAGTACGCTGGAGAAGTTTCTGACAGCTGACTTTCCCAATGCAATTCATTTCTTGATTTCCTGGCTGCTAGTAACAAGAGTATTGATTGTGGGACCAACCAAGCAAACTAAAACTGTTAACAATCTCAATTTCTTCACCATCTATTATGATACTGCCAATTGGCCCAGTGGTGAGAATCATTGTTTTGTTGATGTTGAGCTCCAATCCATATTGAAGACTGTAGTCGTTGACCTTCTGCAGCAAGTGTTTCAGGTCATCCTCAGTTTCAGTAAGCAGGGTTGTGTCATCTACATGACTCAGGTTGTTGATGAATCTTCCTCCAATTGTTCAGGGTGATTTTTAGTAGACATGCCACACCAATTTGTGAGTAGCCATGACTTGATATTATTCCATTATCCCAGACCCACATGATATTCAAGACTCAGAAATTACCGGTTTAATTTCTGGCAAAAGCAGGTGGGGATGCACAAGACATTACTCTAGCACAAAGTGGCAGAATTTATTCTGATTGTAGCTCTTCTGACTTACCTATATTTGATTGCATTGACCCTGGATAACAGATCCACAGAAACAAAGCATACTGGGGGCTAGGGAGTGGGAGGGGAAAGAGGCAAGTATTAATTACAGAAAAAGCAATAAAATGAAAATAGATTATAATCCACTTAATTTACTCGTTGTTAAATACTACCGAGTCAATTACAACTCATAGCAATGTTACAAACGATAAAAACTTGCTTTATCCTTTGCCACCATAACAATCTCCTCTGTGTTTAAGATCATTGTTGTAGTCACTGTCAGTCATCATTTGAGAGTCTTCTCTCATATTGACCTTTTTTTTAAAAAAAAATAATTTTCATTATTTTGTGTGTGTGTACCATCAAATCAGATCTGACCAGTACAGGAGGAGATTATCACTCCTTCTCCAGCAGAGGATCTGGTAGATTCATGTTGACTTTCTACCTTTCCAAACATCACGTCTTTTTTTCAAAAATTGATACTTCTTGGCTATATGCCCAAAATTTGTGAGATGAAGTTTCACCATCCTTATCTCTAAGGAGCACGTTGGTTGCACTTTCTGTAAGATAGATTTGTTAGTGCTTTTGACAATTCAGTACTCTTTACCAATACCACAGTTCAAAGGCATCAAGTCCATGGTCTCTAACCATTGTCCAACTTTCACATACATGTAAAGCCATCGAAAATACTATGGATTGTGTCAGGTACACCTGTTTTCACCCTGACATCCATACTCTTCAGAAAGATCTTCAACAACAGATTTGCTCGATGCAAGATATCTTTTTATTTCTTGATTGCTGCTCCAAGTAAAAGAAATAACTGGTAATATCAACCTTTTTCTCCATCTATCATGATATTGCCTATTGGTCCAGTGGTGAGAATTTTTTAAAAAGTTTATGTATGTATGTATGTATGTATGTATGTATGTATGTATGTATGTGTGTACCATCAAATTGGATCTGACTGGTACAGGAGGCGATTGCCCCTCCTTCTCCAGCAGAGCATTTGGTGGATTCAAACCATGTACCTCTGGGATGAGATGATTTTTTTTTTAATTTTGAGGCACAAATCATATGGCAGCCTGCAGTCTTTAATTTTATTCAAAATTTAAAAAGTGCTTCAAGTCTTATTCCCTTTTAGCAAGTAAGGTTGTGTTATCTGCATAATGTAGGTTGTTGATAGTATTTCTCTGTTCCCGATGTTAACTGCTTAGTTCAGATTTTTCGCTTTTGTATCATCCAGTTGGAAGAGACTCATAGGTGATCCTTCAGAGAGTTTTCCGAGGCAGGAAATTGCTTGTAAGGGGATTGCACTTCTTTCTCCCATTTAGCAGCTGGTGGATTTAAACTGTGTGCCATTCAGTTAGCAGCACAACTCCTTGCCATTAAATCAGTAGTAAACGATAGTTACACAGTCATGAAATTATAAAAATGAATGCTTTAAGAAGAAAAATATTTGTCATATAACTATACTTGTAGGGGAGAAGTAAAACAAGTGTGGAGGGTAGTATTATAAGATAGCTAAATCCTCAGCTACCACTGTTGTTGTTGTTGCTAGGTGCAGAGTCAAGTAGAACTTGTAGAGAAACTATGAACAGCAGATCTGAACCCTGTCTTATCCTGTGACATTATCATCATCATCTTTTTTGACATATTTGAACCTACTGCTGCAGTCCCTTTGTCAATCCATCTGGTCTTCTTCTCGTTCAAACACCATACTAACATATTAATGCGAATTGCTTAAAATTATTCAATTAGGTAATATCTGTATATTGTTGTTGTTATGTGCCGTCGAGTCATTTGCGACTCATAGCGACCCTATGTACAACAGCCCTAAACCCTGCTCTATCCTGTGCCAATCGCACTGCCTCT
>NW_006399844.1:4926853-4928053 GCF_000299155.1 Elephantulus edwardii | reverse complement strand
CTCCTCATAGATCCCAGCTTCCCGGATAATCTGCTCTGCACACAGGTTGAAAAGGTATGGAGACAGGACACATCCCTCACGTACACCCTTCCCAATTTTGAACCATGCAGTGTTACCCTGCTCTGTTCTGACAACTGCCTCTTGGTCCAAGTATAGGTTCCGCACTAGCATGATTAAATGTTCTGGGATTCCCATTCTTCTCAGAGTCAGCCACAGTTTGTTATGATCCACACAGTCAAACACCTTTGCATAATCAATGAAACACAGACAGACATTCTTCTGGTATTCCCTGCTTTCTGTATATTATGGTATTTAAAAACAGATACACCACAGAAAGAGTTGAAAGTGGCTCTCTCTAGGAAATAGACACAGTATACAAAAGGCATGAGTTTTTAAAAATAAAACAATAATGTTCTTTGATTTAATCAAGTGCAGATATTACTTAAATAAAAATAAGACCAGAAGTGGAAAAGGTCAGATGGAACAAAGAAGAGGGAAGAAAAAAACAAAGATTATTAGTCCAGAGGACTAATGTACCATGTGAACTTCATTGTCCACAGCCCAGAAACCAGACGAGCTAGTTAATGCCCAACTGCCATTTCTGACTGCTTTGAAAGGGATCATGATAGAAGATTTCTCATAGAGTAGGAAGAAAACGAAAAACAGAACCAAAAATCATAAACAAGGACCAGGCTTGCTGGTGTAATAGAGACTGGTAGAACCCTTAAGCCCGTGGTTCTTAATCAGCTTATAAGCATGGAATGAAAATGATCTCCAAGCTCAGCTATAAGTTGTTCAATAATACCAAACAGGAAGGCATTTCTTAGAAAAATCTACCATACAAGTTCAAACAGGCAGCATATGTCCAGAAATAAAGTTGAGAAGGCAGGAAGAATGTAAACAGGAAACCCAGGGAAGAGTGCTGTTACAACATGGGTATTGTAATCAATGGCACAAGGCATAATGTATATGAATTGCTGAAAGAAAAGCCAATTCGCTTTTAAACTTTCATTAAAGTCGTAAAAAAAAAAGTTAAGCAAAACACCAAAAAAAGGAGAAGTTAGCCACATGAGGAAGATAATCTGCCCAGGTACATTATAAACAATAAATGGTCATACAAACAGGAGAGCTCATTTAATTTAAAATTAATGCCAGAAAATTCTAACTAAGGGGTGTGTAAGATATTAAATATATATATAT
>NW_006399844.1:4922887-4926698 GCF_000299155.1 Elephantulus edwardii | reverse complement strand
GAACGAACAGCCTGAGCACTGTTCATACATAGAGTTTCCGGAGGCAAGCCATTTCGGAAGTGGATGCCGCTCCTGCTTCCAGGCTTGATTTAGTCAGGAAGCTCCAGCCAACACTGTCCGCCATGGGTGCCCATTACCATGATTGCCACATCACTGTCACAGTCTTCAGCATCACAGCAACCACAGTTACCTCTGTACAGCAATGCACAGACCAGTGCTATACCGCCTAGAAGAATGTTTGACAGGAAAACAATTTGAACCTGGCCGAGGGCCGCAGATGAAAATCACCCACCTTCGGCTTGGTAGCATAACTTCCTTTCCACTAGGCCAACGTAGCTCTCTCTTTGTCATTGTCCTTATTGTTGCTGTTGTTTGGTGCCATCGAGTCGTAGACGACTCATAGCGACCCTATAAACGAACAGCCTGAGCACTGTTCGTACAGAGTTTCCGGAGGCTTAAGGCCCCTTCCTGGCTCAAACCCTGGGCCCAGCCTGCCTGGCTTGCCTCGCTCCCAGGGACAGAGCAAACCTGCACGTCAAACACATGGGGAGGGGGGTAAGCACTCCACTCCAAAAACTTGCCACGATTCCTGCCCTCACACAACCATGCTCCTTCTGGCATATACATACATACATACATATATACACACACATATACACAAACTCACTGCAAATGCTTAATAATTAGAAGAATAAAAAGCAGTAGAGATCCAAGGGGAAACAACTGGTATCTATTTGCCTGGAGCAATAGAGAAAACAGAGTCAGGGATGAAAGGAGGAAATGGTGGGTGTGGTGA
Source organism: Elephantulus edwardii (assembly GCF_000299155.1). Classification (NCBI taxonomy): domain Eukaryota; kingdom Metazoa; phylum Chordata; class Mammalia; order Macroscelidea; family Macroscelididae; genus Elephantulus; species Elephantulus edwardii. The sequence continues at coordinate 4,925,902 of NW_006399844.1, read as the reverse complement.
ATTGCTTCCATGAACATGAAACAGGACTCCTAAAACACATAATTAAGCTCACACCCAGGATTAATCTTAAAAAAAAAGAATTACCCTTAATTTTATTGGGGGAAATGTGCACATGTTCCTAAGTAAGCAAGAGTGATGAGACTTTTTATTGTTTGACATACTTTGGCATATTATCAGGAGAGGTTAGCCCTTGGAAAATGACATCATGCTTGCAAAAGTAGAGGGTGAGCAAAGTGAGAAAGACTCTCAAGCAGACACGGTGACACAGTGACTGTAACACTGGACTTAGGTACAGCAGAGATTGTGAGGACGCCATAGGTTGGGGCAGGGATTCCATGTTGTACATGGGGTCACTATGAGTCAGAGTAGATTCTACAGCACCTAACAACAAAGAGCACCAAATGTCCTATCACTGAAAAACTCACCCTCATTGTCAGTGGGTCAGGATGGACTCACAGCTGATCCTCCAGTGAGTTTTCAGAGAGTGTAAATCGTACGGAAAGAGATTTGCTCATTTTTCTTCCATGAGGCAGCTAGTGGATTTGAACCCCTCTCTTTGAATGGGCTACGCAACTTTCTACAGACTAGCTCAACAATGCTCCCCAGCACCACAATTCTTCTCATTCTTACTGCTGTGGAGTCTGAATCGAATCATAGTTGATCCTCCAGAGAGTTCTCCCAGGTTGTGAATACCAGGGAAGAGATTACCCATCTGTCTCCGCCCAGGATTCGAACTGGTTGACGGGCATCACTCTTGGTAAACTGTGCAACTCCCTACAGACTACGTCACCCAGGGCTTCCATAAAAATGAGTACAATTATTTCAATATTATAAATGTTTGCATAATCTGCCCTAGTAACATGGCTTCTCATTGTGTTTTAAACCTTTTCAGTTACTTTGTTTCCCCTCAAGTATTTTCTTTTTTTTTTAAATGTTGGGTTTTTTTAATTTTTATTGTATTATTTTTACATGTACCGTCAAATCAGACCTGACTGGTACAGGAGGAGATTGCCCCCTCCTTCTCCAGCAGAGCATCTGGTGGATTTGAACCATGTACCTCTGGGATTGCAGTGCAGCGTCTTGCCACTAAGCCACCAGAGGTCCCTTTCCCCTCAAGTATTTTCTAACTAGAATTTAACTCTGAAATGAAGTATACGTACATTATGTTTATGTGGCTGCAACTTTATCATAAAAGAAAGGGCTAACCAAACCCATACAAACAATACAAATTGTGTCCAGTGCCAGGGAGCTTATAGGTACCTAGTGAATACCGAACCCGTGGAGCTGGTGACCCGGGTCTTTGCTCAAGAGGATGAAATACCCCAGAAGAAATGCCTTCTCAAACTAGGGATATAACGAATCACAGCGTTGAGATCTCAGTCCTGGATTGTGTGTCTCTCGATGTAGGGCGCACGTTAAAATATTAACATTTTAACTGGAGTGGTAGCATTATAATATTTGCTTATTTTTGTGTTATTTCCAAATTCCAATTTAATAAAATGGGAGTAAAAGGTCCAAGGTTTTAATTCTACCACTCATTGACTAGTGCCTTAGTTCCATCACGTTCTCACCTATGAAGCAACGACAATTCTCAGTATCTTCAGGGTCTTTAAACAGTGCGACCCCAGGATCCTGCCTTCCGGCTTTTCGCTAGCGGAAGTATTTTGGCCCACTTGCCTCGCCGTCCGCGCAGGCTTCCAGAGGCAGCCGCAAGCTCCGCCCCTCGCGCCCGGGACGGCGGGAAAACCCATTTGACAAGAACTCTCTGCAGAGCCTTGTGTTCTGGGCATTGGGTTCGCTTATCCAGCCCGGTTCCAGTTGCAAACACTCAGCCTGGAGACTTCTCCTGGGTGGCGGGCACCCCTACCTTACCGACGCCCTCCCAGGTGTCTCGCCGCCCGCGCTTTCTTAGCGCCTCTTCCCGCGTTCGACTGGTTGAGCTGGGCCGGGCCTCCGCAGCCGCTCCGGGCCGATAGGCACAGGGCATTGCCGCCCTTCTTTATGTTCCTCCGGGAGCAGGCCGCCTCCATGGCTATCATGGGGATTGGACCAGTGCAGGCAAATTCTTAGAAACGCAGGGTACCAGGCAGCGAAGAGCATGGTAGGGGTCCTTACCATGGCGGCAGCGGCTGCTCGCCCTCCAGTGAAGGACTACGAGATTGAGGTGAGATCGAATGCTTGTTGCATTGTTTCCTCTGTCTGATAGAATTGTTTCTTAAGAATCGTAATAAGCCTTGACGTATTTGGCTCATGAGATGTTTATGGCCTTACTGTTAATCAGGATTTCAGGTCCCACAGCCAGTTCCAGATCCCGAAAGCATGTTGGACTGTGATGTTTTGGACTTTTGAGATGTCATGATCCAGTTCTGGGTCCATGATATATAGAATCCTAGAATTTTAGAGTGGAAAAAGAACTTTATGTTCCACTCCTTGGAGAGGGACATCATGCAAATGAGAGGAAGACCCTCAACGAAATGGATTGATGCAGGAAAGTGGGCTTATGTGTGTCAGAGATGAGCATGGCACAGGGTAAGACAGAGTTCAGATCCTTTGTTGATAAGGCCCCTATGAGTTGTCCTGGCCTTCTAGGCACCTAACAACAACAGCCAATCCTTCTGTCTGTTCTGGGAACATCTCTTAAGTGTCACTGCCCATTAAGCCACTATCAGGAAGTAGCACATTAAGATAATGGCTTTATTTGTACCATATCATCTCATAATAACATTCACACTGTATGTGCTCTAGTATATCTGAGTATATAGTCTAATATATATGAGACATATGGTAATTTATGGGGAACTGTGGTGTCATAGTCCATAGGACGTGGTCCTGAGAACTGATAGGCCGCACTTCTGGTCTTTTGAATTCACTAGAAGACACAGAAGAATTTAATGAAACAACATATGAGCGAGAGCCTATGGTGATGAAAGAAGTAGTTCAGGCTGCTTTGAAGGAAATGGCAAAAAATAAGGCTCCAGGAATAGATGGTATACCAATTGACATATTTCAGTTAAC
>NW_006399844.1:4920194-4921562 GCF_000299155.1 Elephantulus edwardii | reverse complement strand
CCTTGGAGAGGGACATCATGCTTGGGAGGGTGGAGGGACGGCGCAGGAGAGGAAGGCCCTCTATGAGGTGGATTGATTCAGTGACTCGGATAATTGGGATGGGAGTGTCAGAGACAGTGAGATTGGCACAGGACAGAGCGGAGTTTAGGGCTGTTGTACATAGGGTCGCTATGAGGCGCAGGCGACTCGATGGCACATAACAACAACAACAACAGTAGCTCCCTCCATAGGAGAGAGTGGAACAGTCTCTTCTCTTGAAATCCCAGTTGACTGTCCGTGCCAATTACACAGAAATGAAGATAGGAGGAGTAGAAGTGGTGATAATGCTTATTTAATCAGCATTCTTTTAAAAATCTAGTTTTTTTTTAAAAAGTTAATACTTGTTTGCTACATCAAGACATTCCGTTTGTCTAGTTTTTCAAGAAGCCATGATGCTTGAAATACTTGGCCTTGTTGTCTTTGGGTTATAGTTTCTGCTATGGTGGCCTGATTTATTGTTATTAGGTGCCCTCTAGTTGGCTAGGACTTTTAGTCACTCTGTGACTAAAATGTTGCTTTATCCTTCCTGATCTTCATGATCTCCGCCATGGTCAAGTTCATTGTTGGAGTCACTATGTCAGTCTACCTCGTTGAAGATATTCCTCTTCCTTACTGACCTACTTTTCACAGCATCATGTCTTTTTCTAAGCCAAACTCCTCTTGGCTTGTCTTGGAAAACATGCCCAAAGGCTGTGGGATGAAGTTTCACCATCTTTGCCTCCAAGGAGAACCCTGGTTGCATTTCCTTCAAGACAGATTTGTTTTTCTGGGGGGTTGTTGTTATATGTGATTGGGTGGCCTGCGACTCATAGCAACCCTATGTACAACAGCCCTAAGCCCTGCTCTATCATGTGCCAATCTCATTGTCTCTGACACACCTACCACTTTTTCCCTGGTAACTGAATCAATCCATTTCATCATAACCCATGTTATTTTCAGTACTCTTCTCCAACACAACTCAAAGACTTCAGGTTTTCTTCAGTCTTCCTTTTTTATTGTTCAGCTTTTGCCTGCATAACTCACTCTCTCACTTATTACCACTGAGGTGGAACTAACTCCTAACTGACCTATCAGTAGGTTTTCTGAGACTGTAAATCAGATGGGAGGAGAGTACCCATCTCTCTCCTGCAGGGGATGCTGGTGGATTCAAACTGCCAGAGGGACACCACCTTTGGGTTACCAGCACAACCATGCCATGCTTATTAAGCAACTGAAAATACCATGGCTTAAATCAGATGAACATTAGCCTTATGGGTTTTTTAAATGTTTTATTATGAATTGGGTGAAGGTTTACAGAACTGATCAGTTTTCTTTTTTTAAAAAATTATT
>NW_006399844.1:4915750-4917182 GCF_000299155.1 Elephantulus edwardii | reverse complement strand
TAAAAGGCCTATAGACTAGCACTTTGTCTATTATAGTGTACAGGTTAGGAACCACAAGATGTAGAGGCTCAGCTATGTCATTTATGCTTCTTAAATCCAGGAGCAAATTCCATCTACCACTGGGCTGTTTTACAAACTGATCAGTTTTCTATTCAACAATTGTTATGCATTGTGGGTGAAAGTTTACAGATCAAATTGGTTTTCTATTTAGCGATTTATGTCATATCACCACCTCACATCTTGTGTCTCCTGTTTCCATTCCTCCTTTTTTCCTAATTTTTCTTGCCTTTGGATCTTTGTCATTGGAAAAACATTGCCCTTTTGATCTCAAATGGTTGATTTTTCTAAGGAGTACATAACTCTGTGTTAGGTAGTGTCTAGTTGAGTGTGACTCCCAGTTACCCTGTGAACAACACATCTGAACCTTGCCCTGTCCTGTGCCGTCTTCACCATCTCTCATACACTGGAGCCTATTGAGTCACTGTGTCAGTCCATCTTGTTAAGGGTCTTCCTTTCGTTCTCTGGCTCTTCACCTTTCTTAGTATCGTGTCTTTCCAAAGACTGTTCCCTCCTGACAACATTCCCAAAGTATGAGACGAGCTCCCTGGTTGCACTTTCTCAAAGACAGACTTGTTTGTTCTTTTGACAGTACGGGGGATATTCAGTATTATTTTTCCAGCAACACAATTCAAAGGCATAGATTCTTCTTCTGTCATCTTTATTTATTGTGCAACTATCAGATGCATAGGAAGCAGCTGAAATACCTAGACTTGGATCAAGTGTATGTTAAGTCATCTTTTTTTTTTAAATTAAATTTTATTAATTTTAATGAACATTTACAGAGATTTTTGGTTTCCATTCATTCATAGTTGTACTATTTTCTTTACCCTCCTCCCCAGTTCGTTCCTCTTTTTTTTTCCCCTTGAAAGTCTGTTTTAATTGTCCATTTGCCACAGTGCTTATCAAAGCCAGTTCTGATTAATCTCCTTTATCAGTGTGTCTTTTGCCATTCCCTATCACTCCTCCCTGAGAACGACTTCACCCTGATTCATAAGGAAAAGGGGCTTATTCTCTTAGCTACTTCCTGCTGATAAGGGGAAGATCTTCTCTCACTACTCTAAAGGGCCCCTTTGGCAATAGGAAACATGTAGACTATTGTGGAGATTGGTTTTGGAATTTAGATGCACTGTTATCAGTTGTGCTTAGCCATACATGTTCATGTCCTTGAAGAGGTATCATGGAAGTGTTGCAGCCTAGAAGACATAAATTTAACAAGTTAAAAGTACATGATTCAAAAATTAAAAAGCAATAGGGTTAAACCGGGTGGCTCCTTGGAAGCAAGGATTCTGAGGCTCCATCTAACATACTTTGGACATGTTGTGAGGAGAGACCGGTCCTTGGAGAGGGACATCATGCTTGGGAGGGTGGAGGG
>NW_006399844.1:4900337-4915292 GCF_000299155.1 Elephantulus edwardii | reverse complement strand
GAATATATTTACCAGTACTGTTAATGCTCACCCACAACTCTTCTGGGAGGATCTAAATCGTTGAAGCGGTTAAGTCATCTTTAAACAGACATTCTCCTTAGCACTTTTTAAAAATTTTTAAGAAAAATGTTATTATTTTTTTTTGTGTCTACCATTGGATCGGATCTGACTGGTACAGGAGGAGATTGCCCTTCCTTCTCCAGCAGAGCATCTGGTGGATTTGAACCGCGTACCTCTGGGATTGCAGTGCAGCTTCTTGCCATTAGGCCACTAGAGCTCCCTTCTCTAGCACTTTAGAGAGAGCCCTGACACAGATTTTCCCAGTGCAACATGTCTTTTGATTTCTGATTACTAGTACCATGGGTATTGATTGCGGATGAAAGTAAAGTGAAATCATTGACAACTTCCGTCTCTTCTCCATTTAACATGATGTTGGCTATTGGTCCAATGGTGAGGATTTTTCTTTCCCTGATGTTGAGTTGTAACCCGTATTGAAGGCTGTAATCTTTAATCTTCTATGGCAAGCATATTAAGTCCTTTTCACTTTTAGTAAGCAAGATTATGTCATCTGCATAACATAGGTTGTTGTTGAGTCTTCATCTCATCCTGATCCCACATTCTTCTTCATATATTGCAGCTTCTTGAATGATCTGTTCATAGCATAAAGACTGAATTGGTGTGGAGAAAGGACACATCCCTTGTGCACTCCTTTTCTGATTTTAAACCATGCAGTGTTTTCTTGTTCTGTTTGGACAGCAACTTCTTGGTCAATGTGTAGGTTTCACATGAGGACAATCATGTGTTCTTGGATTCTTCTCAGTGTTATGCAAAATACAGTCATTCATAATAGATTGTGTTTTATTCATGTACATTGTGTTACAAAAAATCATTCATATATATTGTTTTTTATGTAACTAATTTGATTCTTGCCTTTTATTACCCAATTTCATGCAGTAATAGTTTTAATAAGGCTTGTGTTAAGTGCTCTTTTATGTTGAGTGTTTTATTATGGTAAAAGGTGAGCTTTTACCATAATTTCTACTTGAAAGGTGAATTATGGGATCCTTGGCTTGTTCACCATGTTCCTGTGCCTGCAATACTTAGACTAATATGCTTAATTTAAGCTAATGAAATAAAAATTGAAAGTTATTAATTCTTGTAGATTCTGGCTAGGTGTCAAACATCACGTTTTTGTATATGTGTGTATTACAAGTTCTTAAAATGGATATGCTATTTTAGGTTTCTTAAAAGAGACTGAGAAGATGAATAATTTGCTCATAGCTAAAATAAGCTTGAGATATATAGATACACACACGTACAAGGAGTCCTTGGGTGGTAAAATGGTTAAGTGCTCAATTAACTGAAAGTTTGGTGGTTTGAACCCACCTGAGACACCTTGGAAGAAAGGCTTCGTGATCTGCTTCCAAAATGTCATAATCTGGCAAAGCCTGTGGAGTGCAGTTCTACTCTGCAACACGTGGGGTCTCCATGGACCAGAATCAACTCCTTGACAACTGGTTTGGTTTGGATTTATACAAATACAGAAATGTGCACAAATTCTAAGTGTATAGCTTCTCGGGATATTGAAATTTGAATATAAGCTAAACTTTAAAAGTTTAAAACAGCTTATTGTATTTGTCACCTAAAGGATCCTTTCTTGCTTATTATTTTTCCTTAAAGTGTTAGAAGCTAGTTTAAAATTTATTTTCTTTTGCATTTTTTTCATGTAAATAAGTGCCTCCTTTTTTTTCTCTTCTTTTAAATCTACAGCCATGTAAAAAGAGAAGGAAAGATGATGATGGATCTTCCTGTGAGACAATTACAAAGTATTTATCACCAGTAGGGAAGACTGGAGATAGGATTTTCTCTTCGCCAAAATCCAACAATATTCTAGATTATTTTAGAAAAACCTCACCCACAAAAGAGAAGACTCAATCGATCAAAGAATGTAAAATAAAATCATCTGTCCCATTGCCTGTTGAAAATGACAAGGACTGTGAAACCCCTTTGGAAATGTTCTCAAACACAGACCTTAGGAAGAGAGGGAAGAGAGTTAATTTATCACATCAGCTAAATAATATCAAAAGTGGACGTGACTCTCCAATTGAAATTAGTAGTGAGGATAGCAAAGAAGACTCTAGTTTTAATGAGGACTTGATACAAAGTAGTACTTCTATTTTATTCTTCCAGAAACATGTAGAGATTCTTGCAGAAGGTAGTCAAGATAATAAAAACCAGGCCAGCACTATGACCTGCAAGCCAAGTTCTAAGAAAGTAAACTCAAAACAAAACACTACAAGAAATGATTGCAAAAATATGAAGAAAAGGAAACACAGAGATGTAGTAGATCTCGCTGAGAGTTTATCCTTGACAAAGGAACTGAAAAAAGATGGCAAAGATGATAAACAGATAATATCCCTACCTAATGAGATAGAGGGTACTGTATATGATGCAAACCCTGGAGATAATGGAGCTAAAATATCCCAGTTAAATGATAATACAGTCACTGTCTCATATGAGGACTTTTTGAAAAGTCACAAGGAAAACAAAGTGGAACAGATGGCAGACTCTACAATGCCAATTTGTGTTCCTTCTGCTACTGTTGGGAAAATAATCAAAAGTGCTTATATAAGTGACATAGAAACTTGTGAAAGTTCCCAACAGTTACACTGTAAGACGGTGACTGTTCTTGCACAAGTTCACCCTGCACCCCCAAGGAAGACAGGGAAAATACCCTCCATTTTCTTGAAACAAAAGCAAGTTGAAATGGAAAACAGTTTCTCTGATCCTGAGAGTGAGCAGGCAATTCAGAAAAGAAAATCTAATGTTGTTATACAGGAGGAAGAGTTAGAGTTGGCGGTGCTGGAAGCTGGAAGTTCTGAAGCTGTGAAACCGAAATGCACTCTTGAAGAAAGACAACAGTTTATGAAGGCATTTAGACAGCCAGCCTCAGATGCACCAAAAAACGGAGTTAAAAAGTCTTCTGATAAGCAGAAAGACCTAAATGAAAAATCATCTCATGAGGAAGGCACAGATAATGGTTCTGAAAGCATCACGGAAAATCCTGATGCCCAGATACCTTCAAATAATGGCACTTCACACACTGATAAAGGGAATCTTCCTAAGGAGAAAAGTAAAAAGCTCAAGAAAAAGGGTAAAAAATTATTAGTGACTGTGGCTGCACCGAGTGAAACTAGAGAAGAAAATACTCAAAAGAAAAAAACCACCTCTTGCTTAAAAATGAACCCAAATAAAAGTAGAATGAGAATGAGTTTAAGGCAAAAGAAAACCGAAGATTTCAAAAGCAGCACATTATTTAACTCTGAAAATCTTGTTTGTGAAGATAGAACAAAGAATGACCCTTTAAGGATTTCCTCCCTACGTAACAGTAAATCAAAGAAAACCAGTACTCCAGTTAAGGCTGTCAGAGACACACATTCTAAACTTGAACCTGGAGACAACTTGGCAAGTGTGTCCACACCCAAATCAACCAGAAGATCTGGAAGAAGTAACAACACAACAATTATTCAAGATTCTGATTTTGAAAACACAGAAGATAACAGTCCAATAAAGGTTTCTACACCAAAAGCAGCCAGCTTACCAGGAAAGCATAATTTATATACAGCAGAATTAATAACAATACCTTCTGATTCAGAGAGTCCTATTAGGTAATGTTTTGTTTTTCATTTAAAAATGCTATCCAGGTTCTGGTATTTAGCATGTCATATCAACAGGGAAGGAAAATATTTTAAATGTCAGAAACTTATTTTTTCCCCCCCTCTAGAACATAACTAGTTCTAAACTAGTTGTAAAAGAAAAAGAACAAGGTTTCAAACTTGTTAATACAATGAGACATTACACTGCTTATTTTGGTTTTAACATGAATGCTATTTTTCTAGAACAAAAAAAAATTTCTTGTTTCCCACACTTAGTTTAAAGTCAGACAAAATGTCAGAAGAACTCTTGATGGTTTTTAATTGAATTGCAAACTCTTAATTAAATTGCTATTGCTGATAGCTGCAGAAATACATGAAATAGCCTTCACATTAAATTCTGTATGTTAATGAGACTAAGTATAGAAATATCTTATTTGAATGTTTGGAACTTTGATGGCCTAGTGAACAAGGAGTTGCACTACCAACCCGAAGGCATATGGTTCTAATTCAACAGCTACTCTTGGAGAGAAAGATGGACAATCTCTTCTCATGCTGTTTACAGCCTCTAAAAACCTATGAGTTGGTTCAAACTTGAGAGCACATAGCAACAATTATAAAAGTAAATTTATTTCTTGGGTTTATAGAGCTGTAAAACTATGCAATGCTTACTTGCATTTTTTTTTTTTAATAGAAGAGTCATGTTAAGGACTAATTTTCTGTAAAGCTTATTTTTAAATGGGAACATTTTCTACTTCACAAGAGTTTAACGTGCATGTTGGCATCTTTTTGAATGAGTAGCTTGAAACTGGAGTTTTTGTTTGGAGTGATCCAGAAATGGGAACTGTAGATGATTCTATTTTAGTTGAGATTCTTACATTTTGTAATCAACAAAATCTTCCTATATACCTTTTGGTTTTTTTCCTGCTCAGAATGAAATTCACCAGAATTAGTACTCCTGAAAAATCTAAGAAAAGATATAAGAAAAAATCTCGGAAATCGGAAGCAACTGATGGAGATTTTATTTCTCAGAAGAGAAAGGTAATTAAGATATCAGACATCCTGTGAGTTGTATAATTCCTTTAAGCATCAAGAAAAAGCTACTCAGAGTACATATTTCATAGATTGGTGATATTAACTGCAAGTTTAAATTCTTTTTCAACCCATTCTTCTGTTTAGTTTATTAAATTATTTGGAAATAACTGATAAGGACAGTATAATTTATGTAGTAAAAGCTTTCTTAGAATTATATTCCAGTCATTTTTCTTTAGACTTCCTGGAGGTCATGAGTGCATTTTTGGCTTTTATCTGTAGATACTTGATTTTGGCACGGTTGACACTTGCGGCCCTATAATATTCTGTTGTGAAGGGGTAGGGCTGTTCTATGCATTGGAGGATGTTTAGCAGTAATTCTGACTTCTACCCAAGAAATGTCAGTCCCTCACTTTATGACAGTCAAATATGTGTGCAGATCTTGTCAGATGTTCCCTAGATGGCAAAGCCCCTTTGGCTGAAAATGACAGCTTTAAAGGGAAAGAAGTGATATATAAGAATAATTTAGTTGCTTTTTAAAGCAAACTACTGTAGGTTGTTAAAGATAATTATGTTTTGACAAAGCTATAAAGGCTTTGTCAAATAAAATCCTTGAGTGAAAACTGTTGCTGCAGAATTTTTATTATTTGTGTTTTTAAAGTTGTGATCCAAGTGTATGTTTACAAAGTAAATTGGTTTTCCATTCAACTATTCACATGCATTTTGTTTTAAAATTTTAATTATAATGCAAAGTAAGTACACTTACCTGATTCGCCCATGTGATTCATTTCCATTAATCTGGTTCTATCCCTTCCTGTCAGCTGAGCTTTATCCTGAAGCCAATGCTGTACCTTTGAGCTTGTATGATGGATTGTTTTAAGGTGTGAGAACTGTGCTGGTGCATTCTGGTCCCGTCTTTTGTTTAGGTGAAAGTTAAGCCACTGGAGTGAGTTTTATTCCAGGCGTGCAGGTAACTAAGGGCCATAGTCTTGTATCAGATCAATAGGCCTAGGCATTTTTGTTTCTTAGTGTTTTTGTTCCACACTCCCCTACTCTGACCAGGACTTTATGCTGTTATAACTTTTTTTTAAAAATAATTTTAATGAACATTTACAGAGATTTTGGATTTCCATTCATTCATTGCTGCACTTCTCTCCCGCCCAGCCCTCCCCCACCCCAGTTCTCTCCTCTCTTTCAAAAGTAGAAGAAACACTCCTTCCTTGGTACACAATCCCCCCACACCCCTCCCACCGCCCCAAGTACATTCCACTATACAACCTTAATTGTGGACTCTTGTGATAACCATAATACCCTATCATATATCGCTTTTAAATTATTCACTCCCGCATCTATTTCAGTGCAGTATACACAATCTATCCAGTTTTTGTCAGTCTTTCCCCACCCCTGATATCAGTCCCATTATACAGCTGTGGCACCATGCAATATTTGTCCTTTTGCGACTGAGATATTTCACTCAGCATAATGTCCTCCAGGCTCACCCATTTTGAATAATATTGCATGAGTTCCTTGTTTTTCAATGCAGCGTAGTATTCCATTGTGTGAATATACCATAGCTTCTCTATCCATTCGTTTGTTGATGGGCACCTGGGTTGTTTCCAACTCCATGCTATTGTGAACAAAGCTGCGATAAACATGGGTGTGCATATATCTGTTTGGATATGTCAGTTATGGTCTCTTTGGGATATATTGCCAGTAGTGGAATTGCTGGGTCAAATGGTATCTCTATTTGCAACTTTTTGAGAAAGCGCCATACCGCCTTCCACAGTGGTTGCACCATTTTACACTCCCACTATCAGTGAATAAGGATTGCAGTTTCTCCACAACCTTGCCAGCATTTGTTGCTTGCTGTTCTGTTAAATTTTGCTATTCTGACTGGGGTGAGATGATATCTCATAGTTGTTTTGATTTACATCTCTCTTAGAACTAGGGATTTTGAACATTTCTTCATGTGCTTGTTGGCCATCTGAATGTCTTCTTTGGTGAAGTGTCTGTTCATATCCTGTGCCCATTTTTCAATTGGATTATTTACCTTTATCTTGTTGTGGTGCTGTTATAACTTTTTTTTTTAATTGTATTATTTTTATGTGTACCGTCAAATCAGATCTGACTGGTACAGGTATAACTTTTAAGGAGGTCAGCAGTGGTAGCCATCTAGTTTTGCTTTCAGGCATAGGGAGATTGAGGTTCATGTGGTCATTAGAACTAATTGCTTCTTTACATCTTTGCTTTTCTTTGTTTAGACAGAAAGAGAGACCTTAGATGTTTTATTGAACAGTCTTTTTTTTAACATGTTGCCGCACACTTTTAATTGACGACCGTGCTTAGAAACACATTCTTTTACTGTCATTTGTGGCAACGTGTTAAAAAAAATTATTTACTATGCTTCAAGCACTGTACTTACTTATATAATTGATCCACCTCATAAAGTAGATGTTATTTAGCCTGATTTATAGACGAAGAAAAGGTAATTCATGGGTTGAGGAAGTATGCAGTTTGTGTGATTTTAGGAAATTACTTTTTCAAAGTCACAACAGTAAGTAGTTAGAAAGATGGTTCTTAGTCTGTTGGAAAGCTTGCAAAAATCTCGATGGTAGTACCACAGCTGAAGATTAATATCTTTGAGATGAACGTTATCCAAATATTTTATTTCATTCAGCTCTAAAGGATAACTCTTCAACTTCAATTTTAGGTATACTTTACCTTGGTTTGCCCTTAAAATTGCAATTCAGTTTCAGTTTTCCCATAAGATGAATCTCTAAATTCAATGTGTCTAAAATTTACTTTGATCACTTGGGCCTCTAGCCATATTTACTTAGATAAGTTATTTTATCTGGTGATTTTAGTCTGTGAGCCAGTTTGTTCTTTGACGCTTTATTCAGCCCTTTTACTAGTTCTAGCAGGGAACTGTAGTAACTTCGTAAGAGGAATTTTCTTCTTCATGAAAATGAGTGGGTAAACTGATTTTCCTAAGAGCCAGCCTTACAGTTGTAACAAATCAATTTGCAGAATGTTTTTTCAGACTGGCTTTGGATTCACAGATCTATGCAATCTATTTGCTTGCTAAGTATTGGTGATATAGCTTTGAACAAGATACACATGACTTCTATTCCCATAGAGCTTACATTCTTAAAGAGAATTCAGACAGATAAACAGGTATTTGTAACAGGGGGGCAACTCTGGGGAACCTAGTGAGTAAAGAGGTTTGCTTCCAACCCAAAGGCAGGCAGTTTGAATCTCCCCGCTGCTCTAAGGGAGAAGAATAGTCCTTTCCTTCCATGTGATTTGTAGCCACTAAAAACCCACTGGAGTCAGTTCCAATTCAATGGTACTTAACAAAACAACATCTATGTATGATGAGCTATACTAAAGTAAACATTCAGTACTGTGGGAACACATAGATGGAAGTTGTAGATGACTTCCCGGAGTGGATAAGCTAGGATCTAAAATGTTAGAAAGAGTTCCTCAAGCAGAGAGGACAGTATGCTCAAAGGCCTTAAAGTACAATAGAAAATATTTTCATTTTTGTTGAGTTGAGTCCAAATGATTAGGAATTTGGACTTCATTCTCAGAACAGGGGCAAGCCATTTAAATAGGAGACATATGATCAGATTTGAAAAACATCAAGAATTTAGGTGGTAGATTAGTTAGAAGACTTTTGGAATCATCCAACAGGAGAAGCGATCGTGTTCTGAAGGATAGTAGTGAGAGGGGCCTAGTTGTTATTTAGGAGGTAGAATTAAATTTGGTAGAATTAAATAAATTTAGGCTGATTATTTTCAATACTGACTTGCTATTAGATTCTGCCCAAAATTTTGTTTCTAGAACAGAAAAATCTATCCCTCTGCTACTAATGTACCAACTCCTTAACATTCATGCCCTTAGTGTGCTTTGGCTGTCCAGGCCTTTTTTTAATGGCTTTTGAAATATCAAACCTTTGTTTGGAAAACAAAAAGCAGATGTGCATAAAATTTAAAAAGTAGAAAATATTTTCATCTCAGTACTATTTTCATTGAATAGCACACTTGTAATAATAGTTAATTTGTTTATCCATCCAGGCTTTTTTTTTTTATGCTGTGTATTTTTTATTATTATACGCCGCATATATAGCATTTGCCAATTCATCAATTTTTAGGTGTACAGTTCAGTGACACTCATTACATTAGGCCAGTTGTATTTCACCAGTATCTGTTGCCAAGTTTTTCATCACCATGAGCAAATAAATACTCAGTGCTGCTTAAATAAGAAAATATATAAAATTTTTAAAAGGACTTATGTGGGGCAAACTGTTCTGCAATTTACTTGTGCTGTGTGATTTTTAATCCTGACATAGAAATCTGTGGAACTTAATATGGAAAACATCTTCTCTGAAAGATAATATTTAAATATGTTAGACTACATAGTGCATCAGTGTTACAGCCAGGCCTGAAGGCCAGACTTAATTTGTATCTACTTCTGTTTTCCATACCACACATAATAGCTCTGCAGCTTCCCCACAGCGGATTCAACCTGAAGTACATGCTAACCTAAATTTCTTCAGTTTCATATAATGGATGTCATATGATTTTACTATCTGCCCTGTTCTCTCTTCTCTGTTACTTTTAAATTCCTTGAGGTTAAAATTCACATATTTTTTTGTTGTCATCTTTTTTTTTCCAGGCTAGAATCTTATACATAGTAGCATTCAGAGTTCTACCTAAATGTGATGACTGAAAGATTCAGTGTTATGGTGATGGTGGAGAAATATCTGACAATTTAAAAAATATACTGCTTCTATAAACATACTTCTGGGTTTTCTAGTTTCTTTTCTTTTTTTTTAATTTCTGAGGCTGCAAATCTTTTTCCCCCTTCTAATATTTTTTATTGATTTGCAAACAATAATTCATATATATTGTATTTAATGGATATGCATTTTCTATGCACATAATGTGGATAAATTTCAAGTAAAATTAAAAGCAAACAAAGTACATTTGGACTAATTTAAAAGTTCTCCAATGTCTTAAATAATAATTTTTCTCTTTTATTTGATATAATTATTGATTTTTTTTTTCTTTTGTTAAATAGAAAATGTTTACCCATGATCTAAATTAGTATTTCAAATTTTTGTTTAGGCACGTAAAGCTTCAAAGAATGTATCAAAAGCAAAACGATTGATTGAAAAAGCAAAAGCTTTACATATTAGTAGGGCGAAAGCTCCTGATGAAATATCTACACCTTTAAGGCGTTCCTCTAGACATCAGGCACTTATTGAAAGGAAGAGATTATCAGAAACAGATGTAAGTACTATTTGTTTACTGAAGTCCTGCCTTATTCTGCTGTTTGGAGAGAAGGAAATCGTAAAGATACATCATTGTAATGGTACAGTTGTGAGGAAGCCTCAAGATGGTAAAAAAGATCACCATTTATAGTTCTGCCTTAAAAGTCTCTGGTTCTTTTTTTGCCTACACAATGCAACTTAAATCCTTATTAAATCCTTTCAGATACTTTATTGTCTGAATTAGCCCTTCTCTCTCCCCAAAATAAGTTGGGGAGTCAGACCCAACTCAGCTCACTCTCCAGTGTGTTTCCAAGGCTATAAATCACATGGGAGGAGACTGGCCACATGAAAATCACAAGCTTCATCTAATCCATTTCTGAACTGTTTTATTAGTTCTGAAAGGGGAACAGCTAGAATTTGGATAATATTATATTAATGGGTTATGTGAATTATTTTATCTGGATTATAGTTTACTAATTACTTGTACCCTGTCAAAATAAATCTTATTGAAAATTAATTGGTTAATATAGCTGGTAATTTCTTCTTTAAAAAGAAAGCCAGTAGTTATAATAAGCCCATATCACATAAACTTGTGTGATATAGGCATGACTACCCTTCAGACCATGGACTGCCAAGAAAACAAACAAGTCTGTCCTGGAGAGGATGAAACCAGGCTGCTCCCTGGAAGCAAAGATTTTGAGGCTCCGTCTAACATACTTTGGGCACATGTTCAGGAGGTACATCATGTTTGGAAGGATGGAGGGACAGTGCAGGAGAGGAAGACCCAGGATGAGATGGATTGACTTAGTCACTGGAGCAATGGGATTAGGTCTGTTGTAAATAATGAGATTGGCTCAGGATAGGGCAGCTTTCAGAGTTTATGTACCTAGGGTCACAGGTGACTGGATGGCACATAACAACAACAATAACTGCTTTGTTTCATGTATTTTATGTTTCAATCACATAATATGATAGGGAATTATATGGAGTTGCTAATTTAATTATATTATCTATTATAAATGTAGCTTTTCTTTTCTATAGAAGTGATTAATAGACTATATTCCAGATAATATAATTCATATAACACAATTCTAGAAATTCTAGTTATCATACTTTTAAAACTAATTGTGGGGAGCTCTGGTGGCCTAGTGGCAAGAAGCTGCACTGCACTCCCAGAGGAACACGGTTCGAATCCACCAGATGCTCTGCCGGAGAAGGAGGTGCAATATCCTCCTGTACCAGTCAGATCTGATTTGACGGTACACACACACAAAATAAAAAAACAAAAACAAAACCCTAATTGTACAGTCTAGAAATGGATTTGGTAAATCTACTGTTTTTACACAGTCAGCATACATTTACTGAGTTTGTAATTTAATGATACTGTGTATATGTCTTTCAGTATTAAATATATAATAAACTTCTAAAATATTTTCTTTTATTTTAGGACTCTGTAATAATTATAGATCCAAGTCCTCCTCCTTTAAAGCAGCCTGAGAAGAATCAGAAGACACTTAAGTGCTTGAATGATGTATTAGGAAAAAATCATAACCAAACACCTAAAAATGTACCTGGTAATCAGATTTAATAATGTTTATGACAAAATCTTTAATATTTTGGGAGGTTATATTTTCTGAATGCTTTTACAATGCTCTTGCCTTAGAAAATAAAAAAAATGTATTAAATAATATTTCTGTTTCAATAATAAGCAAAGATGGAGTGTAGTGAAGAGCTTTTTTTATTTTATTATTTTTGGTGTGTGTACTGTCAAGTCAGATCTGACTGGTACAGGAGGAGAATGTCCCTCCTTCTCCAGCAGAGAATCTGGTGAATTTAAACCATAAGCCTCTGGTATTGCAGTGCAACTTCTTGCCACTAGGCCACCAGAGCTCCTGTGAAAAACTTTTTGAAAAGGGAAGCTGTTCATAATTTAATTTATTACATATCTTTGTGCCTAATTATCTGATCATTAAAGTCACCTGAGTAAATATTTAAGGTCTGGTGTCTTTAGGTCCTTTGTAAATATCTTGAATAAGGATCTTCATTTGTACTGTTTAAAAAAAAATTCCTTGAGAGATTCTGATACTGCTAGGTAGAAGGACCAGATCATTATGTAAAAGATATTTATTTAATTAAAAAGAAAAGCCTTAAAGAAAAAGAGATACATGATTTTGAAAGTAGCTAGTGGTAAGTAGAGATGGAAACACTGATATTAATCTTTGTTTTATTTCTCTAAGGAAAAATGAAGGTCGCCCCTGTATTTCTTACCAGAAAAGCTAAAAAAACAGATAATCCTGTCACTGGATTTGATGAAAGCAGGTTAGTTCACTACAAATTTTTAATTACCAAAACATTGTATGGAATGTATTTTGTATTTCTTTGTTTACATTGTTATCTGCCAGGTTCTCATTTGGAGCTTTAAAGTTCAAGAAATGACAATGGTGACAGTGCTGCATTTGCTATTTGAACATCTTTTTTTTCCCTGGAAAAATTGTTGCATTTACCTCTAGACAAAACCAGCCAACCAAAACCCCTAAAATATTCTACATTTCATTCATCCAGTACCTATTTAAATACCTGCTATGTTCCACATACTGTTTTCTGTATAGAGAATATTAGAAGCAAAAGATGTATATTCTGTGGGGTATATGGTCTAGAGAGGGAAGACAATATGTGAACTTCAATCAGGCCAACAAATGAATTGCTAAAGAGAGATGCAATGTTCTATAACAGTCTTACGTTCTATTAAACTTTTTTTTAAGTTGAAATTTTAATGAAAGTTTATAGAGAACTTACATTTCTATTCATTCATTGCCGCACATTTTCCTCCCTGCCCACCACCCCTCCTCCCCAGTTCACTTTTCTTTTTGAAAAGGAAAAAAAAAATTCTTTCACTGTTATACACCCCCCCCCCCAGTCCACTTTACTATGAAGCTCTTATTCTATACTCTTGTCATGCAAATAATACCTAATCATATATCTGGCAAGGTTGTGGAGAAACTGGAACCCTTATTTACTATTGGTGGGAGTGTAAAATGATGCAACCACTATGGAAGGCAGTATGACACTTTCTCAAAAAGTTGCAGATAGAAATAACATTAGACCCAGCAATTCCACTACTGGGAATCTACCCTAAAGAAACCAGAACTGCCACCCAAGCAGATATATGCACACCCATGTTTATTGCTGCTTTGTTCATAATAACAAAGAGTTGGAAACAACCCTACTGCCCATCAATGAAACGAATGGCTAGAGAAGCTCTGGTATATTCACACAATGGAAAACTATGCAGCATTGAAAAACAAAGAACTCATGAAATTTACAAAATGGGTGACCATGGAGGACATTATGCTGAGTGAAATATCTCAGTCACAGAAGGACAAATACTGTTCTGTTAAACTTGTATGAAGAAGTTTTGATCTGATCAAAAATGCTTTCTTAATCTGAAGGATCAGCAGGAGTTAATGAGGGGGAGGAAAACTGCTCCAGACAGAGGTAACAGTCTGTGCAAAGACCCTGCACAGGGAGAAGTGGTGTAGTAAATGCAAAAGTCTGAAAGAATGCCAGTGTGACTTGAGTGGAGAGCGTGGGATGGATGGTGGGATGGATGGAATGTGAGATTAGGTTGGAGAGACCAGTGCTTGATATTAGAGGACCTTTTAAGAGAAGCTTTTTACTAAGCTAAGGGCAATAAAAAGCTGTCAAGAGGCTTCACACTTGAGTGTGGACACTGTGAGTTAGCACATACTTGACAGCCACTAAGCTAACAGCAACAAGAAGTCTGTTTACAACAAAGGACAGCTTCTCTATTTTAAGAGTAAAGAAGGGAGGGTAGAATAGTGAGCTAATGGATTTGTGTATTTTTGTATAAGAATGAGGCAGTTCCCTTCTGATTGTGCTTTTGCTCTGTAATATAAGTTTAGAAGTCTTGTGTTTAAGGTAAGAAGGTTAAAAGGGTTTGAGTTTGAAGAGAAAGAAAGAAGTTTGACATAGTCGTTTGGAGAGGAGAGTAAGTTGAACAGAAAAATTGAGGATTGTTGATAGTGTTGAGAGCTCATTTAAACTGAAACTGAATTTATGGTGAAATCAATGTGCCTTCTATGTATATTTGTATACAGAAAGCAGAGTGTTGATGACTTTAAAAAAATTTTATTTTATTAATTTTAATGAACATTTACAGAGATTTTGGATTTCCATTTATTCATTTATTTATTATTCATTTATTAGATTTTGGATTTCCATTTATTCATTTATTTATTATTCATTTATTCCATTTATTGTTGCACTTTTCTCCCTTCCCAGCCCTCCCTCTCAGTTCACTCCTCTCTTTGAAAAGTAAAAGAAAAATTCTTTCATTGCTATACAATCCCCCGGCCCCTAGTACACTCCACTAAGCAACCTTAATTCTGGACTCTTGTGATAACCATAATACCCTATCATATATTGCTTTTAAATTATTCTCTCCCTCATCTGTTTCAGTGCAGTATACATAATTTATCTAGTTTATCTCAGTTTACCCCAACCCTGATGTCAGTCTCATTCTACAACAGTGGCACCATGCAATATTTGTCCTTTTGTGACTGAGATATTTCACTCAGCATAATGTCCTCCAGGCTCACCCATTTTGAATAATATTGTATGAGTTCCTGGTTTTTCAATGCAGCGTAGTATTCCATTGTGTGAATATACCACCGCTTCTCTATCCATTCGCTTGTTGATGGGCACCTGGGTTGTTTCCAACTCCTTGCTATTGTGAACAAAGCCGTGATAAACATGGATGTGCATATATCTGTTTGGATGTCAGTTATGGTCTCTTTAGGGTATATTCCCTGTATTGGAATTGCTGGGTTAAATGGTATCTCTATTTGCAAACTTTGTTTTTTAAAGGAACTCTTTTTTTCTTTCTTTTTAAAAAATTTTATTTATTTTATTTTATTATTTTGTGTGCGTGTACCATCAAATCAGATCTAACTGGTACAGGAGGAGATTGTCCCT
>NW_006399844.1:4891901-4898619 GCF_000299155.1 Elephantulus edwardii | reverse complement strand
ATCCATCTAACATCAGCTACAATATCTCTAGTACCACGACCCCTTCTAAACGCAGCCTGGACTTCTGGTAGCTCTCTGTTGATGTGCTGTTCCAGTCGTTTTTGAATAATCTTCAGTAAAATCTTGCTTGCATGTGAAATCAGTGAGGTTGTTCTGTGGTTTCCAGTTTCTGTTGGGTCACCTTTCTTTGGGATAGGAACAAATATCAATCTCTTCCAGTCAGTTGGCCAAGTGGTTGTTCTCCAGATTTAGATTGTTCTCCAGTTGATTAGAGGAGAGTAGAGATATTGGTGGATTGGTAGTCAGAAGGTTAAGAGCTTGGCAGTAGAACCATTGTAGATCATCCTAGTTATCCTCTTTGGCTTTCTACACTTTTTAAAAAATTAGCTGAACATTTTAACACTCGTGCTGCTGAATGTCTCCAGAAATGACTAAGCATTTGGTTGATAACACGATTAACTGTGTTTGCTTTACCCAGCAGAACTGTTATTTTCAGTTATTCTTCTAATTCTTCAATTTCTAATTTAGGTTTATAGTTCTTAGAATTATTCTTGTGTTCCTAAAGATAGGTACCATGGAAGATTTTGAGAAATAAATGAATTCCTGTAAAAAATGTAAATCTCCATAATATTAAAAAATACTCCATAACCCGTTCACCCAGATTCCCTAGAGAAACTATCACTCATGCCTTCGACTATTTCTATTAAAAATGTAATCCCTTATACTAGAGCGTGGACCTCTGTCTTCTCAAGGCTAGAGTATGATCACAGTTCTGTGGGCAAGATCATAGAAATGGCACTCTACTCTTCTCAGTATGTCTCATAAAGAGGCATCTGTCGACCTGTACTATCAGTGAGGCTTCAGGCCTTTTGTTCATAGGGTGACTATGAGTTGTGCTTGACTTGATGGCAAACAACAAGAAACAACAACTGCCAGTGATGTTATCATATGCCTCTCTGTGACATGTTAATGTCTCCCCGAATTCTCCTGAAATTCACCTTTCTCCTAATGATGTGGAGTAGTGTTCTGTGGAAAGGTGTTCTGAGAAAGCGCTAATAACCAGTTTGTTTTCAAATTTCCTGTTACTAGCCTTAACATTGGCCTGTCCTTAGGTGCTATTGAGTCAGCTCTGGCTCATAGGAGAAATATCATGTTCAACAGAATGAAACTCTACCTGAGCCTGCACTGTCTTCACAATCTCTGCTGTGCTTACGTCCATTGCTACATCACATATGAGTGAAAGACTTCTTTAACTTAACCTGTTCTATCCTTCCCCAGGGACTAGCTCCTCTTGATAATATGCCCAGCGTATATGAGAAAGCCTCACCATTCTTCCTTCCAAGATCTCCAACTAAATCAGCCACTACGCAGATGGTTTCCAAATGGCGAGTCTTTGTTGCAGTTATTCCTTCTTTATTCATTAGTTAGCTACTGTTAGAAGACTTTCAGTTTGCTCATTTAGCTATTTTTTTAACTTACTCTTCTTAATATGGTCTCAGAGATTCCTAACTTATGCAGTGGAAGACCTTCCGTTTGGCATTTGAATCTCTGAGTCTGTCTCCATCACTCATTGGACATTTTCTTGCTTACTAGGATGGTAAGATGTTCCAGACTCACTGTGGTTTTTACCTTGCCTAGCACTGGAATCAGCCATTTGTTCTGAGCACTGGCTTCTTTGACAAAGTTCTTGTTGGTCATTGCTTTTGAAATAAGAGCCTATAAACCTTAGCTTGTAAGCTTTCTCAGCAGATAAAGCTAGGAAATACATGGTTGTGTGTATGCATACACACATTGGAAACGATTTCTCTCTGTGTGATATATTTTAAAGCAATAGGTTCACACGTAGACCTCCAGTTTCACTCCAGGAACTCCATATCTTTCCTCATTCATATATTTAGAAATGTCTTTTGCATCAGAGAGAAACTTGATTGCTGCTCTCCACAGTAGTTTATAGTTGAGCAGGTGCTCTGTCAGTTTATTTGCTTAGCATACTCAGCGTTTTGAGATTTGTATTTTTTTTAAAGATTGTATTTCACTGTTTGGTTTGCTGCCTTGTACCTGTGTCATGAAAGTCCACCTGCTGCTACCCAAACCCAGCCAAACTCACTGCCATCAAATTAGTTTTGTCTGATGTTCAGTCTCACTTTGGATCTCATTTCTCCCAAATAGGAAAGAAAACTAGACATCTTTTGCAGTCTCTTTAGTAACCAATGCAAATCATACAGAGAATGTTACAATTCTCACACTCTATCTGACTGACTAGGAAAAGAGTGTACAATGGGATCCATCATCATCACCACTCTGTGTTCTGACTCCTGCACCTCCCCCATCTCCCCTGTCTTGTATCACCTTCTGCCACCTCCTGCCATTAGAATAAAAATTCTTAAGATTGGCAGTCTGATGATAAGCCAGACAAGACAAGAGGGGAAAAAAATCCTTATCTTGTAAGTAAGCCAGTATAAAATAAAAATTTTATTTATTTAAAAAAAAAATAACCCCAAAACATCTTGCCTAAATATAGTCACAATTAACTTTGTGAAGAATGGCCTCTTAATCTTTTTTCAATATACATGTTTATTCAGTTTCTAAACACTTTATATTTGTGATATCAAAAAGGAATTGGCCTGCTAACATTGAGGTAGTGGATTGGATTTTTCCAGTTATATAAAATTGCTTCCTTTGTAGACAGTATATTCTTTTAACTGTTATCTGACCTTTGTTTCTGTTTTCAAATTCTTAAAAGTCAAGCTCTATCTGAAAAATCTCAGAATGGTGATGTGCAATGTAAAGCAAAACGTGAGTTTCTGATGAGCGGTCTGCCAGACTTGTTGAAAAGACAGATTGCAAGGAAAGCAGCTACACTGGATGCATATAATGCAGCAAGTACTAGTTTCCAGAGAGTTGTTCATATTCAACAAAAAGATGAAGGTAAGTTTATCAGTTTTGAATGCTGTAAGTAAAATGAAACTTCTTGTTGTTAAATGCCATCAAGTTGCTTGTGACTCACGGTGACCTTATGTATAACAGCTCTGAACTCTGCTCTATCCTGAGCCAATCTTATTGTCTCTCTCACACACTTACAACCCATTACCCCAGTCACTGAATCAGTCAGTCCATCTCATCCAGGGTCTTCCTCTTCTGCACTGGCCCTCTACCCTCTCCAAGGACTGGGTGAGGCTAAAGTTCTTAGTGCTTTTTCATAGTGGGAATTTCAAGTGTATTTTTCATCTTCTTCAGCCTGTGAGTCATCTTATTGAGGATAAGGGCATGAGCAAGGAAGCCAAAGGCAACTGTTTCCTTTTTCTAGAGGTAACACCAAATGTTAGGCACCAGAGGCCTGCCTGGCTTTTTGGGTTAGCAGCATAGCTCCCTACTGAGTAGGTCGCCGGAGCTCCCTGTACTTAGTTTAGTCCCATAATGACTTTAGGAGGTTGCGTTTTATAATTGTCAATCCATTTTACACATGACAAAACAAATTTAGGATCCTGCTCATGATCACGCAAGCAGAAAGTAGTGGAACTTAGATTTGAACCCAGGCCGCTCTGATTTCAAAGTTTAACCAGAATGCTAAGTGTGCCTAAAATTTTCACCTTGAGTATCAAAGATTGAATTAAAAAAGAAAAGAAAGTTTGCTGATATTTTATCACTTTTAACACTAAAGAGAGAAGGCTAGGTAATTTTTATTACTGGTATTTGTTGAATGTAAAGGTATTTTTTTCTCTGTGTAGTCATTTGAGTTTTTGATGCTGTCTTGTATCTGTGTAGTTGTTTCAAGTCTTTCAATGTTTACATATTTAGCATCCAGCAGTGTATACATGAAATTAAAATAATTTTTCTATTTTCCTTCAGGGTGTGATTTATGGCATTTGACACCTCCCTCTTGTCCTCTTTTAACGAAATTTAGAGAACTGAGTATTAAAATAGTAGGTTCCTCAAAACGTGCTCTTACTCTTGGTGAATTTTCAACACTGAATTCAAATTCAAAAAGCAACCATCCTGGTGCTCCAGTAAGTATTAGATAACTTAACCATTGAAGTAGTGTTCATTGAAGTCTAGAATTCATTTTCACAAGTCTGATTTTAAAAATGTGTTCTAATAGATGTATACATCTCTTACATATTTATAGAACTTTAAAAAAATTTCAGAATTCATTAGTGATTTCCAGCTTCCAAGGAATATTAGATTATATATCATATTAATAAACCTGCATTAGAATCTAATGTATAAAGTATAATAAGTTGAAAAAGAGAACAATAAAAGTATGAGCTCAGTGCTTCAAAAGTTGTGCAAATACAGCTTTGCTCCCAAGGTTGTATTTACTGAGGAAAGCTGCTCCTGCTTTAATACTGATTTATATGAGAAAATGGCTTGTAAATTAACTGTAAAAGGTTATATACATTTTTCATTAAGAATTTTATTTTTGTTGTAGGTTATGGGGACAAGGAAAGCTTTTACTGAAGAAGTAAGGAATCTTTTGCTGGAGGAGATTAGATGGTCAAATCCTAAATTTTCTTTGAAAGATTATTTCCCTTTGCTTCTCAAAAAACGAACCGAGCATTTGGTACTTTCTGAATGTCTTAGTAAACAAGGTTGGTATGATTATCATCATTTATGTTAAAATTTCAGTGTTGCAGACACTAAAGACACTGTTATTTCTTGTTGCTATAGGCACAACCTAGTTTACAACTGGCAGGGAGAATCCTAAAATTAAAAAGCATCTTCTGTCACTGTTGCCTCTAGCCAGCTTGCTGAGATACCAACCCCTACACTCAACTTGAATTTAGGTTTTTTTTTCAGCTTTAATTTAAAAAAAATATATTAATCATTTATTTAAAGAAAGTTCTAGAAATTGTAACTTACATCACCAATATGAAAGACAATCTAAACAAAATGGCCAGCTTGATTTCAGCATGCCACATTATGAGTATTTCCTTTGCATTTTATAGTCATAAGGTTATTGTATATTGTAGATTTTAAAATGATGTTAAGATTGTTACTGTTAGCTATTGTTCAGTCACTTCTGACTTATGATGAGCCTGTATGGGCAGAAAGGACCTCTGGTGACCTTGTGGGTAAGGAGCTACACTGCCAGCCCAAAGACAGGTAGTTTGAATCCACCAGCTACTCTGTGGGAGAAAGATGGGTAATCACCTCCCTGCAGTTTACAGCCTGTAAACACCCACTAGTGGGTCAGCTAGAGATTGGTTCCAGCTCGAAGGCACAACAACAGTGACATGCCTGTTAGAAGCAGGTAGCCAGGCCTGTCTTCTGAGGCACCTCTGGGGAGGTTTGTGTACCAACTTTCTGGTTAGTAGTGAAGCTATTTGCTCCACTCAGGAATTCTGATATTAAGAGTTGACCGGAAAACTAAACTTTTGCTACTGAGTTAATTCCAGCTAATAGTGACCCTATAGGACATGGTTTCCAAAGCCGTATCCTTTATGGGAATAGACCCCCACATCATGTCTTCTGCAAAACAACTGGTTTGAACCACTGACTTCCCTATGATTAGTGGCAGAGCAATTTACCCTGTATTCCACTAGAAACAAAGGTTAATTCTATCTTAAATCTGTAATTAAAATTATTATTGTGTGCCATCAAGTTGAAAGCTGGCCCTAGCTGGTTCCTAGCTGGCCCTCCAGGTTTTCAGAGGCAGTAAATAGCGTGGGAGAAGATTGCTCATCTTTCTGTGGTGAAGCAGCTGGTGGATTCAAATTGTGTTTCACTGAGTTGACAGGACATCTCCTTACTGCTCAGCCATCAGAACTCCCTAATTAAGATTATAGGATATTAAAAGTTGGGTTTTGTTAATTAATAAATGCATGCATATCTATAATTCCCCAAATAGAAAGTCCACAAGTAGAATCCAGTGCCATTCAAAAAGAAATGAAAAGGAAAAGAGTGGAAGCAGAGAATCCTAAATCAAAAAGAAAGAAAGTGCATGACTGTCCAGAAAATCCAAAAAGGAGAAGTGGGAAACCGGAAGAACTTGACAATCGAAATGACTCCTCTGAGACACAGTTAGATTCTTCTAAAGGTATGTCTTCTAAAACAGCTAGGAAGAAACAAACCTCTTTGAATCTAACATATAAAGTGGAAACAGAAGCTGTTGAAGATTTTTATATTCTCATAATAGATGATGGTAAAAATTCTACAACAGAAGTGTCTTCTATAATTTTTTTCTTATTTTTAAATTTTATTTTATTACTTTTTTTAAATTTAGGTTGTTTATTTTTCATTTCAAGAACATCTACAGAGATTTTGGAATTCCATTCATTCATTGTTGCACCCTTCTCCCTGCACAAACCCCTCCCCCCTCCCGCCCCCCTATTTTATTACTTTTTGTGTGTGTACCGTCAAATCATATCTGACTGGTCCTTGCCCTAAACCTTCTATTTTTAACCTAATTTCCCCCCCTCTTGTTTTGATCTGCTAATTACAGTATATCTGTATATAAAATGAGATAATGAGATATAAAAGCCTCCTTAATTAGAGATAAGCAGAGATAAAATTGGTGTATTTGTGTGTGTGTGTGTGTATGCTTTTGTTGTTGTTGTTGTTGGTTACACTTTAATACATCAGATGGGCTTTGGGGGACAGTGGGGCACATTCAGTCCTTCTTGGCAGCTGCCTTCCTCATGGCGGCCAGGACATTGCTGAGTTATTCTCGCTTCCTCTTGGCGCGGATGTGTGTCCCCACCCTTTTCTTGATGAACTT
>NW_006399844.1:4891022-4891801 GCF_000299155.1 Elephantulus edwardii | reverse complement strand
AGATTGTCCCTCCTTCTCCAGTAGAGCACCTGGTGGATTTGAACTGTGAGCCTCTGGGATTGCAGCGCAGCTTCTTGCCACTAGGCCACCAGAGCTCCCTTATTTGCACCTTTTTGAGAAAGTGCCACACCATTTTCCTCGGTGGTTGCACCATTTTACACTTTTACATTTTACACTTCCAACAGTCAATAAGGGTTTCAGTTTCTCCACAACCTCACCAGTGTTTGTTGCTTGCTGTTCTGTTAATTTTTGCTATTCTGTCTGGGGTGAGATGATATCTCATAGTTGTTTTGATTTGCATCTCTCTTAGAGCTAGGAATTTTGTACATTTCTTCATGTGCTTGTTGGCCATCTGAATCTCTTCTTTGGAGAAGTGTCTGTTCATATCCCGTGCCCATTTTTCTATTGGATTATTTACCTATATCTTGTTGTGGTGTGTTGATGACTTTTGACACACAAATGCCACCAAAAAACTAAATCTAGATAACTGAATAGATTGTCAAAATTGTTAATATATGTATGGAGTACGGAAATTAAGCCGAATGAGGACAAGTTAATAAACAAAAGTATGATGATTAGAGGTTGTTGTTGTTGTTATTGTTATGTGCCGTTGAGTCACTTGCGACTCATAGCGACCCTATGTACAACAACCCTAAACTCCACTCTGTCCTGTGCCAATCACACTGTCTCCGACACTCCCATCCCAATTATCCGAGTCACTGAATCAATCCACCTCATAGAGGGCCTTCCTCTCCTGCGCCGTCCCTCCACCCTCCCAA
>NW_006399844.1:4883668-4890922 GCF_000299155.1 Elephantulus edwardii | reverse complement strand
AGGACAGAGCAGAGTTTAGGGCTGTTGTACATAGGGTCGCTATGAGTCGCAGGCGACTCGACGGCACATAACAACAACAACAACAACAACAAATTTAATCAGTTTGTTAAAATATCTTTTTTTAACATTTTTTTTATTTTATTTTCTTATTTTTGTGTGCATGTACTGTCAAATCAGATCTGACTGGTACGGGAGGAGATTGCCCCTCCTTCCCCGGCAGAGCATCTGGTGGATTCGAACCATGCACCTCTGGGATTGTAGTTGCAGCTTCTTGCCACTAGGCCACCAGAGCTCCCCTAAAATATCTTTTAATGCTTTTCAGTTTAAATGGATTGGCATATTCCCTTCCTTTAAAAGTTCTAATGGAAAACATGTCTGGGTTAATAAACCACTTGCCTTAAAAAAAAAAAAAGTTCTATTGGCAGGGGAGCTCTGGTGGCCTAGTGGCCCTGCAATTCCAGAGGTGAACGGTTCGAATCTACCAGATGCTCTGCCAGGGAGGGAGGGACAGTCTCCTCCAGTACCAGTCAGATCTGATTTGACAGTATACACACACAGAAAAAACAGTAAAATTTAATTAAAAAAATAAATTAAAAAAAATTTCTATTGGTGTGTTGATTTTGCATTAGTTTATAGATTCATCTGGAGTGAATTGGCATCTTTACAGTATTTAGTCTTCTCAGAGAAAAGTAATGGTAACCACTGGTAGTGCATTGGTTAAGCTCTTAGCTATCAGTGCAAAGGTGAGCGGTTCAAACTCACCAGCTGCTCCGTGTGAGAGATACATGGCAGTTTGCTTCTGTAAAGATTTCAGCCTTGAAAATCTTATAGGGCAGTTCTACCCTGTCCTACAAGCTGAGAATAAATTAGAATCGACTAAATGGCAACAGACTGGGTTTTTCTTTTTTTCAGTCTTCTCAATGAGGACTGCAACATATCTTTCTATTTAACCAGTTTAACTTATTAGGATATTGTAATCAGTTTTACAGTGATCAAAAGGTAAACTTCCTTAAAGATTATGTTGGGTTTTTTTTGGTTTTTTTTTTATTATTATTTCCTTAAAGATTATGTGTCTTCGCTTTTTAGACTTTAGTTTTTTATACTAAAAATTGTCATATTTCATTAATGGCTATAAAAATTTTGAAGCTTATTTTTTTATCTTCAAATTTATTAAGACATTAAGCTATGTCTGTCAGTCTACATCCAGATTTACTATTAAAAACAAAATAAAGTTAAATCCCACATTAAATACCAAGTCTGAAAAAACACTTCGAGACAAGCCTATTTTATAAATAATGACTTGTTTCTTTTCATATGAAAATTCCCACAAAAAATTACACTCTCCCCTCCCCAGTTCTACCTGTAGCCAGGATGAATGTAAAAATTTAAATATGACATATCCTTGTCAAAGAACAGGTCCAAAGTCTATTACAGCTTTAAAAGTGGCATTTGCAGAGTGTGGTCATACTGTGTGTACTCATCTCCAAAGTGCAAATATTGCCACAATTTAACACTGTTTTGATCCAGGTACAAGAATTAACTTTACACAGGATTGTAAAGTACACCAAAGGCATTTATCAGTACTCTAAAGCCCTTCCCACTTTGGTCTCCTACACTCTAGTAGACTCCAAAGTGGTAGAGTTTTAGTTTACTTCACACAGCCAATACAGTGTACAGTACATTAACAAAAGTTTCATATACATCTAAATATTGAAGACTCCATCATATAGTTCAAGAGTCTCGGTTACAGGAATGCACCTGCCCGCCCACCCCTCCCCTAAAGCACATCCAGAAGTATGTGCGTGAAGCTTATTTTTAAACCTCACTTTCATGACACTTTCTTCTTTTTTTTTTTTCCATGACACTTTCTGTGGCTACTCCTTAGGGATTACCCCTTGATTGGTTTTTATTCAATTATATATATATATTATAATTATAATTGATTAGTTCCTTTATTCACACTTTCTCCCACTCCTTTAACCTGTCCATCTGTCCACTAACTTCTGCTGCCCTAGTATTTTTTCTCCTCCTCTTTTCTGTCTTTCAGTTATACATATCCTATTCAAAGTTGTTAATTGCAATTCTAATATTGTCCCTTTACCCATTCTTTCTAGATTGATAATCACTTTCTTAGTATATATTTTGATTGAATAAAGTTTTGAGAATTTTTTTTTCTTGGCATTTTGTAAGTATTAAATACACAAATACCTATGGTTATATTGTAATATCATTGTAAAAATAAGTAATAACTATATGTTTATGTCAGAAAAGAATATCTTAACAATATATTTTTTGCTTTAGATTCTGGAATTGAAGATGTGCTATGGACTGAAAAGTATCAGCCTCAGAACTCCAGTGAGCTCATAGGCAATGAGCTAGCCATAAAAAAGCTATATAGGTTTGTGAAATTTATAAGGATATTGAGAAACTGTTTATGAAATTAGTCCTATATAGGTTTTTTTTAAGTTTATCTAAAATTTTTAAAATTGTAAAGTAAATTATCACATGGTAAAGTCTTTTAATAGAAGAATTCTAAGTACACAGAGGTGGTTGTTAGATGCTGTCGCATCAACAGCAACTCACAGACCCTGTGAGCAACCAGTATGAACTTTGTCCTTTCCTGTGACATCTTCGTGGTCATTGACATTGTTACAGTCATTGTCAATTCAACTTGTTGAGGTTTTTCTTCTTTCTCTGGCCCTCCACCTTTCCTACCATGATGCCTTTTTCCAAGGACTGACACTTCCTGACAACATTCTCAAAGCATATGACATATGAGGGGAGGTTTCACCGTCCATGCCTCTAAGGAGCCATTCCTCCAGTTCCAACGGGTGTGTTCTTTCGGCAGGTCATGGGATATTCCGCACACTTCTCCAGCACTGCAATTCAAAGCATAGATTCTTCTTATCTCATCCTTATTCATTGTCCAGCTTTCAGATGTGTGAGAAGCAGTTGAAAATGCCATAGGTTGGATCAGGCTCATCTTAGTCTTTTTAAAACTTTCCAGAAAAACATTTATGTGTATAAGAAGTCTTTTGTTTCTAACAAATGCAATCATAGTTCTACTAATAGGGGTCCATAGCCCCTTTCTTAAATACCTGAATCCATAAAGTTCTGAAAACTGCAAATTTGAATGCTATTATGATCTCTATCTATCCCACTTAGTAGGAATGTATAGCTTTTAAAATAGAAATATTAGATGATTTTGGATATATGGGTCCAGACTCCATTATTGGCCCTTTAATAATAGCTGACTGTGAAGCTGATACTGTTTTAAGTACTTACATTGTTCTAAGTTTATTTAATCCTTAGAATGATCCTTTAAGTACCAGTAATCCTTCTAGGATTATCTCATGGATGAGAAGAAACTGAGGTTCAGAAAAATTAATTATCCAGCTCTCACACAGCTAGGAAGTGATTGAAGCTGTGATTTCAACTCAGGCTTCAGAATAGAACTCAAGCTTTCTGCTGATACTTTCTAGTGTGTATTAGACATCTTTCATGTCATTCCACAGTTTACCTCAGTTCTTTTTCATTATTAATGTCCTGCTTTATTATAGATTGTCATGTCAGTTCTAATTCACAGTAACTTCATGAGTTCAGAGCAGAATATGCTTCTTAGGGTTTTCTCTGGTTGATTTTTCAGAATTAGATTCCCAGACATTTCTTTTGAGGTGTTTCTGGGTGGATTCAAGCCTCCAACCTTTTGATTAAAATTTGAGTATATTAAATAAGTTTTTAAAAGCAGGGTCTTCCTTTTTTTTTAATATTTAATGGAAGTACAGGCTAAAGAATACTGCCAATATTTATTTATTTTTAATAATTTTAATGAGCATTTACAGAGATTTTGGATTTCCATTCATTCATTGCTGCAAAAAGCAAGGTGTTCTTAAGTAAAGTGTACTGAGCTTCCCTGCCCCCCAACTGTAATACTTTTAGGGTTTTGGAGTTTTTTTTCAAGATTTTAATTAAAGTTTATAAAGAACTTGGATTTCCATTCATTCATTGTTGCACATTTTCCTCCCTGTCCTTCCTCCCCTACAGGTTTGCTTTTTTCTTTGGAAAAAAATTTCTTTCATTGTTATACAGTGTGTCCCATGTGTGTCATTCCCGCCCTCCCCGAACACTTTACTATGCAACTCTTATTCTGGACTCTTGTTATGTCAATATTACCTAATCATGTATTCCTTTTATACAGTTCTCTCCCTTGTCTGTCTCAATAACATATACATTATTTATCCCTTCTTTTCTTAGTTTCCCTCCCACCCCCATATCAGTCCTGTTCTATAACAGATGCACTATGCAGTATTTGTCTTTTTTTTTTTCAGTTGAAATTTTCTTTTAATTGAAGAACTGTGGGACCAGAAGCTCCTTTGTTACAGTACTTTACATATATGGCTCTTTTAGAATATTTGTCTTTTTGTGACTGAGATATTTCACTCATCATAATACCCTCCAGGGTCACCAATTTTGTATACTATTTCATGAGGTTTTTTTTGTTTTTTTCAGTGCTGCATAATATTCCATTGTTTGAATATACCACAACTTCTCTATCCATTCGTTTGTTGATGGGCACTTCAGTTGTTTCCAACTCTTTGCTATTGTGAACAAACAGCAATAAACATGCATGTGCATATATCTGCTTGGGTGGCAGTTCTGGTTTCTTTAGGGTAAATTCCCAGTGGTGGAATTGCTAGTTCAAAATGGTATTTTTATTTGCAACTTTTTTGAGAAAGCACCGTACAGCTTTCCATAGTGGTTGCACCATTTTGCACTCCCACCAACAGTGAGTAAGGGTTCCAGTTTCTCTACAACCTCACCAACATTTGTTGTTTGCTGTTCTGTTAAATTTTGCTCTTCTTACTGGGGTGATATGATATCCCATAGTTGTTTTGGGTTTTTCCATTTTAAGAGCTAATATAAACATGATGCAATACGTATTCTTGCATTTATAATCTATTTAGGAAAAAAATTACTTCATTTAAAAATATTCACACCCATGTAAGAATAATTTGTTCAGTTGACTCAGAAACACAGAGAGTTTAAATGCCAATATGCCATAACTTCCTCCAACAGTAATTTAAACATATAGTCTAGGAGGTATTTGTATTTGATTAATTAATAATTTATTAACAGTCATTTTCTTCTGGCAGTTGGTTGAAAGACTGGAAAAGAAGAGCTGAATTGGAAGAAAGACAGAATTTGAAGGGAAAAAAGGATGAAAAACAGGAAGGTATTTTGAGTCATTTTCCCTCCAGTTTCACCAAACATTTTTAGAATTATACTAACTGGGAAGTTTCATGAAATTTCTTTGTTGCTATTTTATGTTTGGCTTTTTAGTTTTCGTAAATAAGATCTCTAGCATTTGTTGGAAAGAATTTTATGTGATTTGATTATTGAATGTTGTGAGCTAGAATTGCTGCTTGAGCAGTCATCCTTTTTGTATGCCTTTAAATAATTTTTCAGATCTGTCAGATAGCATAGATTTTAAAGGCAGTTCCGATGATGAAGAAGAGAGTCGCCTTTGTAATACGGTGCTAATAACTGGGCCAACAGGAGTGGGGAAGACTGCTGCCGTGTATGCCTGTGCTCAGGAGCTTGGTTTTAAGGTCAGTATTGCTACAGTGAAGAATGTGAAGGTGTGATTACCCTTAAAAGAAATATATTTTTCCCTTTTTCGCATTGCTCTTGTAGATATTTGAAGTGAATGCCTCTTCCCAGCGCAGTGGTAGACAAATATTATCTCAACTAAGGGAAGCTACTCAGTCTCATCAAGTAGATAAACAAGGTGGAAATGCACAGAAGCCTTGTTTCTTCAATAGCTACAACATAAGCAAGTCTCCACGTGAGTCAACGATTTTTCTTAAGCCATATCAGTCTTTGGGGAAAAGATGTTAAGGAGAAAAAAAATTTATAAGTATTCTGCCATTTATTTTTAATCTTCTACACATCTACATGCTTTTTCTCACCTCCTGACTCTTCAGATAAATATTAAGACCATCGTATCATTTCACTCAAAATTACGTCAATATTTATTTATCCTGTGTTATGGATGTCTAAAAAGTTACAAGTATAGTATCATTATCAGACCTAACACAATACACTATATTCCTTAATGTCATCCAATCTGTGCACTGATTTCCATTTTCTGATGTTTGAAATGATTTTTTCACATCAGAATCCAAAATAACATTCATGTCTTGATGTTTTTAAAACTTCCTTTTATATTTATGATAGTTTCCTTACTCTTTTTATGTAATTAATTTGTTGAAAAACTTGAGTCATTTTACATAGAATTTCTCTCATCCTGTATTTGTTGGGATTGTCAGTATATTATTTAATATATTCCTGCCTCTTTGTGTACCTCATGATTTTAGATTGGTTATCAGAATTTGTGACATTATCCTGACATGTTGTATATTCTTTATTCTTACAGATGTTCTTGAGCTCTGTTCTGTGATACAGTTAAATTACTTGGAAACACTGATCTTTATGTTTGAATTATGTTAAATGAGACCACAGCAGCATGTAATGTAAACCTCATTTTGCTCCACTACTGAGATGAAACCCTCAGATTCCTCTATCCATTGCCTATGAACAGGGAGGTTTAGACTCTGACTTGTGCAATGTTTGTGAGCCTGGGAAGTCGTTTCCTTTACTCCTGTACTGATTAGTACTCACTTTAAGACTTACAGGGGACCCTCTGCAGATTTTTCAGGATTTTCTCTGTGTAGTCTCATCTCTTCAGTACCGTGTTTGTGATTTCTAACAGACTTGCTCTTCACAGGCGCCTAGTTTTTCCTCAACTTGGAAAGACCTTCAGCTTTCTCTGGAGTTCCCATTTCCCTTTGTAGCATGGAAATTCTCAAAGCTATGGGCCACAAGGTGCATGTTATTGCCTCTTGTCTTCTAAGGATCTTCCCATTCTTTGTTGGTGTGATATCAAAATATAAGAGTCTTGCTTCCTATATTATGCCCAGCGTTTTTGCGTGTGTTGTTAGATAGAATGATCAGTTCAATCCTAGTTACTCTATTTTGGGCAGAAGCAAAAATCTAATTTTTCTCTTACAGAGTTCGAGTTGTTCCATTTAATTGGTTTATGTACCTTTGATGGAGCTTCTGGAATGCTGATATTTTGTTTCTGGCATGTCAAAAATCATTTTTTAGGGGAGCTCTGGTGGCCTAGTGGGAAGGAGCTGCAACTACAATCCCAGAGGCGCACGGTTCGAATCCACCAGATGCTCTGCCGGGGAA
>NW_006399844.1:4881846-4883568 GCF_000299155.1 Elephantulus edwardii | reverse complement strand
TGGAGACCTTGAGCAGCTCCATGGCGCGTCGCTCATAGGGTGCGAAGCCACACACCTCCCGGATCATGTCCCGCACAAACTTGGTGTGCTTGGTGAGGCGCCCGCGGCGGCGGCTGTGCCTCGGCTGGCTCACGTTCTTGGTGACTTTGTGGCCCTTGTTGAGGCCCACGGCCATAGGGTAGTGCACTGCCATGGCTGCTGCACGTCGATGGCTGCCGCGGCGGAAGGACGGTTGCACACAGAATTCTCTGTATGCTTTTTTAAATATGTATATCTTTAAACCTGGAAACATACTGTCTATATTATGTTAAACCAGTTACACATATCTCTAATATGTTTTTGTTTTATACATATATAAGAAATATATATATAAATATACTTTGCCATTTTAATTTATTTATTTATTAACAGCAATAGGACCGTTTATTCATTGTTGACTCAATTTGTCATTTTTAATTGTACAATTCAGTGGAATTTATTGCATTCATGAGGGTCAGCTGTGAGTGGGTTCCAACTTGACTTCATAACAACATAGTAACAATCATTTCTATAACTTTTCATCACTTCAAATAGCAACTCAGAGCTCATCAGACTAATGCTCTTTATTCTCCTGTTTGCTCTGTCCCTGGTAGCCTCTAATCACATTACTGTTTTACATCTTCTAAATGTTTTATATAAGTGATGGGAATAGGAGTCCAACTTCATTCTTTGACATGGAAATCAGTTGTCCAAGGACCTTTATTGAAGAACTTTTTCTTTTTCCATTAAATGGTCTTAACCCTTGTTAAAAATCAGTTAGCCAAAAAAAAAAAAATCAGCCATATATTTGTGGGTTTATTTCAGGACTTTTGATTCTCTTCTTTTGCCTGTGTCTGTCCTATGCCAGTTCTACATGGCTTTGATTACTGTAGCTTGGGAGTAAGTTGTTTTGTTTTGTTTTTTACAAATTTATTTTAAGCAAGGTTGTTCTCAGGGAGTAAGTTTTGAGACCAGAATATGTGAGACCTCCCGCTTGGTTGTTTGGTTCCCCACCCCCTTCAAGATTACTTGGCTATCAGAACCCCCAGAAATTACTTACAAATTTGAGGATCTAGTTTTCCATCCCTGCAAAAAAGACTATTAGAATTTTTATAGAGATTATAATGAATCTATAAATTGCTTTGTATGGTATTTTTATCTAGACAATATTAATCTTCCACTCCATAAACATAGAAAGTCTTTCCAGTTATTTAGATCATATGTTTCCTTTGGGAAAGTTTTATAACTTTCAGCTCATAAATTTTTTACCTCGTAATTTAATCAGAGGACAGGAAAAGCCTATCTACACACCAATTCTACAGGATGCATCACCTTTGACCGGGAAATATTTCGACTAAACTTCAGAGACACTGTTCCCAACATAAGGAACTACCATCAGCTGATGTATTTGAAATCACAGAAGCCATGGAAGCTTCATATATAAGTTATTAGATGGAGGGCTGGTGAAAGGGAGATAGATGTGAAGGGAGGGGGTAGAAGTGGATGGGTATCCTGCGGGATGGTGAAGCAGGAAGTAAGTGGGTAAAGACACATGTGAGAAAGGCAGGGACAACACGGACACTAAAGTTAACTCCGCAATAAGGGATATACCTTTAACTTGCTGGTCTGTCTAATACTTCTCTAAATCTGAACATGCACATTGAGACAGACTAGGAAGAAGGATTGGCCATCCACTTCTGAAAT
>NW_006399844.1:4811309-4873721 GCF_000299155.1 Elephantulus edwardii | reverse complement strand
TTCGAATCCACCAGATGCTCTGCCGGGGAAGGAGGGACAATCTCCTCCTGTACCAGTCAGATCTGATTTGACGGTACACGCACACAAAAATAATAAAATTTAAAAAAATTTTTTAAAAAATCATTTTTTCATAAATCGAAATTTAAAGAATTTTTTTAATGTCATGATTATGTTCCACTTACTTTTTATTTTTAATAGAGATTTTTTTATTATTATTATTATTTTGTGTGTGTGTACCCTCAAATCAGATCTGACCGGTACAGGAGGAGATTGCCCCTCCTTCTCCAGCAGAGCATCTGGTGGATTTGAACCACATAACTCTGGGATGTTCCACTTACTTTGTGGTGTGAAAATATTCTTTTATTAAGAAATTATTATGTCTGTAGAACTTTTTTAAAATAGCATTTTTTTCCCTAGTAAAATAGGCAATCCCATTTTATTTCCCACACTTTTAATCTCTGTTAACATTAGAAGCCCAAGAAGAAGACATGTTATACTCAGGAACAAATAAGTGTGACTTGTTCTTTGTTGTTGTTATATGCCATCAAGTCACCTGCAACCTGTAGTGACCCTATGTACAGCAGCTCTGAACCCTGTCGTGTCCTGAGCCAGTCTCACTAATTTTGATATACCAATCCCCATTTCCCCAGTCACTGTATCAATTCATCTCATTGTGGGTCTTCCTCTCCTGTGCTGTCTCTCCACCCTTCCAAGTATGATGTCCTTCCTTCTCCAAGAAATGGTCTCTCCTGGACCAAAGGCAGAGTTTCAAAATCCTAGCCTCCAAGGAGAAACTTGGTTTCACCCTCTCCAAGACAGACTTATTTGTTTTCTTGGCAGTCCATGGTATGTTCAAGATTCTTCTCCATTACCAGTTCTCAGGCATTGATTCTTCTTCTGTACTCCTTAGTAATTGTCCAGCTTTTTGATGCATAGCAAGTAATTGTGAAGGCCATGGCCTAGGTTAGGTGCATCTTATTCTATAGACTGACATCGTTGCTTTTCAGTACTCTGGAGAGGTCACTGACTGCAGATTTTTTCCAATGCAATTTGTCTTTTGATTTTCTGACTGCTGATGTTAAGAGTGCTGATTGTGGAGCCTAGCAAGCTGTAATTATTAACAACCTCAGTCCCTTCTCCAACTATCATGGTGCTGCCAATTGGCCCAGTGGTGAGAATGTTTGTCTTCTTGATATTGCGCTTCAATCCATATTGAAAACTACAGTCCTTGACCTTTTGCAACAAGCAGTTCAGGGCTCCTTCAGTTTCAGCAAAGCAAGGTTATGCCATCTGTATAACATAGGTTGTTGATGTGTCTTCCTCCAATCCTGGTGCCACATTCCTCCTCATAAAGCCCTGCTTCCCGAATGAACAACTAGGAAAAGTAAACACTGGTTTACTTGGTACAGAGCATAAGTTTAAAAGGATCGAGAGAAGACTTAAGTTGTTAAAGAAGACAGTAATGTGGTGTTGGGAGTTGCTGTGGATGTTCAAGAATGCTTTGGGTTGATGGTGATTGCCTCTTCAAAGTAGAATATAGAAATGAGTAGACCAAGGGATTTTCATTTTATGGCTCTTATTAAAATAATAAATGTATATATTACTTTGATAAAAACACATATTAGAAAGAAATGAATGCTTTACATTTCAGGAAAATGCAAAAGTAAAGGAAGTAGTGAATTATAGGGAAGAGCAATAAGATGAAAAGTTTTCTGTAAATCTACTGAGCACCTATATTACCTAAAAATTACAGTGGAATATATGAGAATGGGAGAGACAGAAAAAAGAATAGGACACAAATCATAAAATTGCCTGCATAGAATGGTATGCTCTTTTTTCTGAAGTTTTATGATTGTAATTCATTTTATCTTTTGAATGAAACTTTACATCCAAATCATAGTGGATTTTTATTCAGTCGTTAATACATGTTTTATAACACTAAATACAATTGGTTAGTATAATTAATGAATTACAATGTCTGATTTGCCTCTTTTTTTTATTTTTTTTTTAATTTGCCTCTTACTGTATATTGCCTTTCCCTTTACCCGCTTAGTTCTTTTCACTTGTCTCTCCCTCCCTTTCCATCACTGCTAACCATTCCAAGAATGATTCTGTCTACGTGTAAACCTTAAGTTTTCCTAATAGTGTTCTTATACTGTAATTGTCCTTTTGTGGCTGATTAATGTCATTCAGCATAATTTCTTCTAGAGTACAATGTTTCAAGATTTTTAAAAATCATTTTTTAGTGATGCATAACTATTTCATTGTGTGAATGTACTGTAGTTTCTTTAATCATTTGTCTGTTGATGGACACTTTTCCTCTCTATACTGCTGCAGCAAAATTAGGTATGTGTCTATCTTCATGTGTTGTTGTTGTTGTTACGTGCCGTCAAGTCGCCTGCGACTCATAGCGACCCTATGTACAACAGCCCTAAACTCCGCTCTGTCCTGTGCCAATCGCACTGTCTCTGACACTCCCATCCCAATTATCCCAGTCACTGAATCAATCCACCTCATAGAGGGCCTTCCTCTTCTGCGCCGTCCCTCCACCCTCCCAAGCATGATGTCCCTCTCCAGGGACTGGTCTCTCCTCACTACATGTCCGAAGTAAGTTAGACGGAGCCTCAGAATCCTTGCCTCCAAGGTGTCACCCGGTTTAACCCTCTCCAGGACAAATCTGTTTGTTTTCCTAGCAGTCCATGGTATTCTCAGTACTCTTCTCCAGCACCACAGCTCAAAGGCATCAGTTCTCCTTCTATCCTCCTTGGTCATTGTCCAACTCTCTGATGCATAACAGGTGATTGCGAAGACCATGGCCTGTATCAGACGCACCTTAGTCTCCAGAGAGACACCACTGCTCTTCAGCACTTTGGAGAGGTCCCTAACAGCAGACTTTCCCATGGCAATGCGCCTTTTAATTTCCTGGCTGCTGGTGCCAAGACTGTTGACTATGGAGCCAAGCAAACTGAACCTGTGCGCAATCTCAATCTCTTCACCATCCATCCTGATGCTGCCGATTGGTCCAGTGGTGAGAATCTTTGTCTTCTTGACATTGAGCCTCAATCCATATTGCAGGCTGCAGTCCTTGACACTCTGCAGCAGGTGCTTCAGGTCCTCCTCAGTTTCAGCAAGCAGGGTTGTGTCATCCGCATAACGCAGATTGTTGATAAATCGTTCACCAATCCTGACCCCACATTTCTCCTCATAGAGCCCAGCAATTCTTATTTCTTTGAGCTATATACCTAGTAGTAGTCAGATTAGTCGATCAAATGATGCTTCTATTT
The DNA here is from genome assembly GCF_000299155.1 of Elephantulus edwardii. Taxonomy (NCBI): domain Eukaryota; kingdom Metazoa; phylum Chordata; class Mammalia; order Macroscelidea; family Macroscelididae; genus Elephantulus; species Elephantulus edwardii. The sequence continues at coordinate 4,870,437 of NW_006399844.1, read as the reverse complement.
TCAACTTTCTCAGGAAGCTCCAAACTGCTTTCCATGGTGGTTATGCCATTTTTCATTCCCACCAACACTGTAGGAGAGTCCCAGCCTCCACATCTTCCCCAGGGGTTGGTTGATTGCCGTCTTATTGAACTCTGCTGTTATTGCTGCATGTTCTCTGCTCATGTTGTAACTGGGTTGTATATCTTTTTCTTGTTGAGGTGTTGAAGTTTTCTATACATTTTTATTTTGAAAAAATCTTTTTATGCACATAGAATTTAATTTTTAGAAAGTCCCAATCATCAAGAAGACAGTTCTGACTATTTGACTGTCAGACAGCATCATGATAGTTGGAAGAAAAGATTCAAATTGTCCACAGTTTTATCTTACTTAGATCTACAATCAATTCCTTGGTACCAGCAGTTAAGTCTGCTCTTAAGGACCCCTCAAAAGTACTAAGGAGCAATGGAGGCTGAAGTTTGAAGGCTAAGGTGCACCTGGTTGAGGCCGTAGTATTTTCAGTTATTTGAAAGCTGAGAGCTGGATAGTGAATAAGGGTGGCAGAAGAATTGAAGCCTGCAAGTTGTGGTGTTGGAGAAAAGTACCGAATATCCCATGGACTACCAAAAGAACAAACAGATATGTCTTGGGTAAAGTACTACCAGAGTACTCCTTGGATGACAAAGCTTTGTCTCACATACTTTGAGCATGGTGTTAAAGGGGGCTAGTCCTTGGAAAAGTGGAGGATCAGCAAAAGAGAGGAAGCCCCTCAATGAGATGGATTGACACAGTAACTTGGGCAATGTCAGAGATGATAACGAGGGTAAAGGATAGGACAGGGTTCACATCTGTCTTCATAGGGTCTCTCACTCTGAATTGTACTCGGTTTGACAGCACCTAATAACAACAATCATCTAATTTATTCACTGTTGATTGTGCATTTTGCAATTTTATGTTATTAAGAAATGAGGACTGAGAAAGTATTTGCTGGCCAATGTACTTTGCCCCTAAGTTGAACAACAGAGTTCTGTATTGGCTTTCTTTAATCCTCTTGACCTTAGTCAGAGAAAGTCATTGCAAAGATTGTCATCATTTGTTTTAAGAATGCATTGCTTTGGAAAGTAGTGCCTTTTCAAAAGAAATCATTTTACCTTCTATATTGGTAGAATAAATATAGCATATTAAAAGTATTCAAGTATAAAAATAAAAGAACATTTATATATCTTTGATTTTTGCAGGTAAACGTAGAAATGCAGAATGTAGATTGTGTTTCTTGATGTCTAATTTTTGGATTATTTATCTTTAAATATCATGGTTTTGGCAGGAAAATTAAACTCCCCGAAGAAAGTTGTTACATCACCGAAGAAAATTTTTCCACCTTCACCAAAAAGTAGTGGACCAAAGCGAGCACTACCTCCTAAAACTTTAGCAAATTATTTTAAAATATCCTCCAAATCAAAAAATAATGAAGAAACAGGAGCACTTCAGGAGGATAGTAAAGGTAAGACAATACAATAGTAGAAAGAACGTGATGTATTTTTATATTAATCACTCTGATATTTACAGATATGAATATAGCTCATGAGTTATAATAGCTCTTTAGTAAATCTTAGCTATACTGAAGCTCCTATATGTTAAAGTCCTGATATTTTATTTGTTTTGATTAGTTGTTTCTGTTTGAGTTTATTCTTCAAAAATATTCTGTAGAAAATCTATAATGCTAATATTCTCTTTATGCAGGAATCAAAAATTCTTTTGACCAGAAACAAATTATTCACAATAAGTCCACAAACACAGTTAATTCAAACAAAGAACTTGGTGTTGAGGAACTAAACAAGAGAAATGCGACATCTCTTATTCTTTTTGAGGAGGTAGGCTTATAGATAAATGCTATTTTTAAAGATCATGAGTAATGTTTTTCTACAAAAGATTATAAATAGCCAAGACAGTCATGAATATTTTTATTTGAGATTAAAAGAATTGAAACTAACAACTTCAGAAAAAAATTTTTTTAGAAAGAAGACATATAATTTGAAGTTGCAGATTGAATGGTTGTGGTAATTCTTCTGACCCATACGTATCTAGTTAAAGTCATTAAAACCCATTGCCTTCAAACCAAGTTCCAACTAATAGCAACCCAATAGGATAATACAGAGCCCCTAGAGTAGTTTCCAAGTCTGTAATAATTTTGGAAGCAGATTTCTCTGTATTCCTGCCACATAGTGGCTTTTGTTGTGAGGTGCTATAGCATCCATATGGACAACAGATCTGAACCTTGGCCTATCCTGTGTCGTTCTCATCATCTCTGACATACTTGAACCCATAACTGCAGTCACTGTTGATTGTTCTCATTGAAGGTCTTCCTCTCTTTTGCTAACACTCCACCCTTCCGATATGATGTCCCTTTCTAAAAATATCTTCTAGCAACATGCCCAGAGGATGTGAGACAAAGCTTCACCATCTATGCCTACAAGGGGCTCTCTTACTGCTTTTCCCCCAAGACATATCTTTATTCTTTTGGTGGTCCCTGGGATAGTCGGTGTTCTTCTTCAACACCACAACTCAAAGGCAGCATCAGTTTTCATTCATCTGTGTTAATTGTCCAGCTCTCAGACACATAGCAAGCAATTAAAAAGACTTTAGCCTGAGTCAGGCACACCTTAGTCTTCAAACTAACGTCATTGCTTCTTAGTACTTTGGAGAGATCCCTGACAGTGTATTTGCCCAAAGCATTATGTCTCCTGATTGCTGCTACCAAGGGTGTTGATTGTGGATCCAATTGAGATGAAATCTATGACAATTTCAGTCTTCTCTCCATCTATCATAATGTTTCCTATTGGTCTAATGATGGTGATTTTTTTTTCCTCCTTGATGTTGAGATGTGATTCATATTGAAGGTTGTATTCTTTGATCTGCAGCAAGCATTTCAAATTTTCATTTTCATCTAGCAAGGTTGTGTCTTCTGCATATCACAGGTTGATGAATCTTCCTTCTATCCTGATACTACATCCTTCTTCACAGAGTCCTTCATCTTGAATGATTTATTTAGCATGGAGATTGAATAGGTATGGAGAAAGGATACAACACTGACACACGTTTCTCTATTTTAAACCATACATGTTTTCCCTTGCTTTATTTGGACAACAGCTTCTCGATCTAGGTATAGATTCCATGTGAATACAATTAAGTGTTCTGAGATTCCCGTTCTTCTCAATGTTAGCCATAGTTTGATAAGATCCACACATTCAAATGCTCTTGTGTAGTCAGCAAAACACAAATAGACATTCTTCTGGAATCCTCTGCCTTCGTCCAGGATCTGTCTAACATCACCATTGATTGGCTTTAATTGTTGGTGTATTTATTTGAATAATAGTCTTATTCATAGGTCTTCTTTGTGTGTTTATGGATAGTATACTATCAGTCAAACATTGTACTTAGGATATATCTTGAAATTGTCTTTTTCGGTATGAATGCAATACAGTTTTTCTACTCCTAGCATAACAAATCATTTAATTGTTTGATTCAAAGTGGCCCTGGCTGGTCCATCTCCGTTTACTAAGCTAGAATATCGATACTGATGTATTCCACTTCATTTTTTACAACTTTCAATATTCCTACATTCATACTTTGTATATTCCATGTTCTGATTATGAAAAGATGATTGTAGCTGTTATCTTTTTTGAGTGACTTCCCATCTGGGCCCTGCCTCTAAAACTATAGTATTATTGAGTTTCCAGTGTTATTTCAGCATTGGATGGCCAATCCTGCTTCTGTCCACCATGGGGGACCCTTCTGGCATTTGAAACACTAGTGGCATAACATTCTGCATCATAGTAACCCACAAGTTAGTACATTGCAGCAAGCTTACAGACAAATGCTGCACTAATATGAACAAATAATCAACAAGCAAGCCTATACACAAGTAAACAAGAAAGTAATTAATAGTATGGAAATAATTCCACCAATACGATAGATAGGTTTTGTATCACTAACAGAAAACCATAAGGCAATCAGTCGTGCAAATACCATGGTCTCAGATGGCCTTCTCTGTGCCCAGTTGAGGCCTGTAATTGGCAACTAAGCACATAACCACTGTGTCACCAGGAATCTTTATATTCAGTTGAAGGTAGTTAGGACTCTTTGGTTTTAGTATTTCACTTACTCTCTTTTTATAGTGTGATACATTTTGAGGTTTCAGTATTGAGTTTACGCTGTTGATAAATTTTTCTCTAGCAGACATATGGTTTATGTGTGTGCATAACTGATATCTGTGTCTCTCTTGTTATATGGCACCTTATTATTCATTTGAATGCTTTGTAGGTTGATGTGATTTTTGATGAGGATGCTGGGTTTTTGAACGCAATCAAAACTTTCATGGCAACAACAAAAAGACCGGTAATCCTTACTACAAGTGGTAGGTAATGATTTTAATTTCATAAGTTACATCTAATGAAAATATTTTTTAAAACCTTTTTCTCCTCTAGAATTAGATTCCTAGCAAAATCTTTTGATTTATACCTCTGAATACTTGTAAAAATGAATATATTATTTTGCTAGTATCAAAGACTTTAAAAACGATTACTACTTGGTTTACTGTGCTGGAGGTACGAATTAGAAATTTGACATGCAGGTAGAGATTATGGAAAAGCCTATAACAGGACTTTGGTAAGAGAGCTTATCAGATCCATCCCCTTGCTGATTTTTCCTTTCATATGCAGTCACCATTCATAACTTTGGCCAACAATTGTTCGATAGTTCTTTTTTTTTTTTAAAGAAATATTGGTTTCTTTACTTTTGGTAGTTCTTAACACTGGACTTTTTCTTCCAGTTGATTTCCTTATTTTTGGTAGTTCTTAATACTGGACTTTTTCTTCCAGTATTAAGAATTACCAAATAATTGTTGACTAAAGTTATGAATGATAACTGCATATGAGGGGGTGGAAATCAACAACAACAAAATAGCAAGGAGACAGATCTGATACCAATTCTGAGAAGAATAGGAATCCCAGAATACTTGACTGTGCTTGTGTGAAACCTATACTTGGACCAGGAGGCAGTTGTCAGAACAGAGCAAGGAAACACTGTGTGGTTCAAAATCAGAAAACGTGAACACTAGGCATGCATCCTATCTTCGTACCTTTGCAATCTATATTGAAATATATAAAAACAGATCGTCTAGGGGGCTGAGCTCTGTGAGCAGAAATGTGGCATCAGAATTGGAGCAAGACTCATCAACAACCTACATTATGCAGATGATACAACCCTTCTTGCCAAAACTGAGGAGAATCTGAGGCATTTGCTGCAGAAGGTCAAGGACTGCAGACTTCAATATGGATTGAAGCTCAACATCAAGAAAATGAAGATGTAAAACAATGAAAGAATCTTTTCTTTTACTTTTCCATAATTTTTGGACTCATGTACTTATAACTTGTTAGTCAAATTTGTGTCTTCTAGGTTGCAACACCCCCATATACATCTTGAAGGATATGTACATGTACAGCCAAGCACAATCAATAAGAGTGCATCTGAATTCCAAAATCAATCTCCATAATAGTCTATGTGTTTCCTACTGCCAAAGGGGCCCTTTAGAGTAGTGAGAGAAGATCTTCACCCTGAAACCCACAGCGTCCCTTTTCAGCAGGAAGTAGCTAAGAGAATACGCCGTCCCCTTTTCCTTATGACTCAGGGTGAAGTCTCTCTCAGGGAGGAGTGATAGGGAATGGCAAAGGATACACTGACAAAGAAGATTAATCAGAACTGGCTTCGACAAGCACTGTGGCATTTGGACAAGAACAAACTGGGAGGAGGGTAGAGAGAATAGTGCAACAATGAATGAGTGGAAGCCCAAAATCTCTGTAAATGTATATGAAAAGTAATAAAATATAATAAAAAAAAAAAAAGAAAAGAAAATGAAGATTTTTCACCACTGGGCTAGTTGGCAGCATCATGCATGATAGATGGTGAAGAGATTGAGATTGTTTTGTGGTTGGCTTTTTTTTATTTTTTTTTTAAGATTGAGATTGTTAACAGCTTTAGCTTGCTTGGCTCCAAAATCAAAACTCTTGGTACCAGCAGCTAGGAAATCAAAAGACAAATTGGCTTTGGGAAAGTCTGCTATCAGGAACCTCTCCAGAGTATTGAAGAGCAAAGATGTCAGTCTAGAGACTAAGGTATGCCTAATCTAGACCATGATCTTTGCAATTACTTGCTATGCATCAGAAAGCTGGATAATGACTAAGGATGATAGAAGAACTGATTCCTCTGAGCTGTGGTGCTGCAGAGAGCATTGAATATACTATGGACTGCTAGAAGAACAAACGGGTTTGTCTTAGAGAGGGTGAAACCAACCTGCTCCTTGGAGGCAAGGATTTTGAAGCTGTAGTATACTTTGGGCATGTTGCAAGGAGGGACCAGTCCTTGGAGAGGGACATCGTGCTTGGAAGGGTGGAAGGACAGTGCAAGAGACAAAGATCCTGGATGAGATGGATTGACTCAGAGACTGGGGTAATGGGAGTAGGTATGTCAGAGACAGTGAGGTTGGTTTAAGATAAAGCAGGAATTCAGAGCTGTTGTACATAGAATCACAGTGAGTGGCAAGTGGCTCGATGGCACATAACAACAGCAGTACTGGACTTCCTTTGTCATTCCCCATGATACCTTCTCCATATAGATTCTAGTATATATTAGTTAAAGTAAATCACCATCAGTCTTTTTTATAAATGATCTACTAATTTTAAAAACTTAGATAAGTTCCCCTTTTTTTGCATTATTATAGCATATTGTAATATTGTTTGTTATCTTTCATTACAGTAGGCTATCTCTGCTATTAATTTCTTTAGAAAAAATATGGTTGTAACAGATACTACACACAAACTGTTGATCCATCTCACATTTAGTGATTGTGCTTTAATGATAAAAATCTTGTGCTTTAGTGATAAAAATCTTATTAATCACGAGTTAGCTGGTAGCTTCATTAAAAGCTCTTTGTTACTTTAAGTTTAGATAGAACATCAATTTCAAAAGTATTTTTAATTTGTATGAAAATAGAATTTTTGTTAACAATGAGATACAGACTATTTCCATAGAAAAAGTAGTATCGGGAGAAGTGATTGCGGTGGCTTTTTTAAATGGAAATTTATTTTTTTTTCTCTAGATCCAACATTTAGTTTAACATTTGATGGCTGCTTTGAAGAAATCAAATTTAATACTCCTTCCCTTGTAAGTTCTGAGTTTTGATGATCAGAAGTTATATAATTATATAAAAGATGGTTTATTTTGATTTGTAGTTTTAAAATGTATGGTTAGTGGTATTAAAATGTTTTATATTCAGAAATTCCTGATTAGTATATTTCCCTTTTTTGCCTTAAAGAAGATTTTTTTCAAAATAAAATATATTACACTAGACATTAGATTTTTATTGTAAAAATATTTTATTGAAGATTTACATATAGTTAAGATGCACTGACCTTAATGTAGCTCATTGTATGTTAATACATGTAAACACCCATGTAATTATTACTCAGATTACAATTTAGAGAGTTCTGTTTCTTTGTGTTACCAAATACCTCCTACTATTCTAATGTGTATTGCTTAGTTTTGTCTATTTTGAAATTTCATATTAATGGAATATATTCATGTGTCTCAGTGCCTGTCATCTATATAACATTATATGCCCTTTTGTGTGTATGTCTGTCTTCTTTTGATATGTGGTGTTCTTTTTTTCTTTTTGGTTTATCCTTCATATAGAATTCTTCTAGTTTTATCCATTAGAAATGGAAGGACTGCTTATTTGTATGGAATTTCTTTTTTGAGGTAATATAAGTGTCCTGGAATTAGATAGTGGTAATGGTTGCATAAGTGTGAACACATTATAACCATTGAATTGTACACCTTAAGCAGATGAAATATGTGCTTTAGGAATGAAATCTCAATACAACTGTTAGATTTTTTAAAAATATGACTAGTCTAGATTGAGATGTGCTAATGTAGGATATAAACACTAGATGGAAGACTTATTACAAAAAAGGAATGTAAATTATCCCACTGATGTTGACTATTGATTACATATTAAAATATTTTAAGTTAAAATATTTGTATATGTGGATTAAATAGCCTAATTAAAATGAATTTCCCCGGTTTTTTAAATTTTTTCAATATGATAACTAAAAAAATTGAAAATACATAGATAACTTATGTCATATACATGTTTGTGTATATATGCATTTTAGGAGGGACATTTTACTATGGTTTGAGTAAAATTTTCATAAGTTTTACACATTTTGTTTTGTAACATTAATCACCATCCCTGTCACATTGCAGCACTTTTTTTTTTCACTTCTTGTCTGGGTTCCCCCTTTCCATGTCTCCTCCTTTCCTGCCCCTTCCACTGTCTGAGCTTTGGTTTGGGGCAAATAATGTCCTTTTGACCTTATAGCATTGCTTGGTTGTTCTGAGGAGTGCATTCCTCCGTATATTGTTTACTTTATAGGCCTCCTTATTGCTAGAGAGTGTTGTGCTGCCAACCCAGAGACAGGTTGTTCGAATCCACCAACTGCTCTGATGGAGAAAGATGGGCACTTTATAGCCTCAGAAAACCCACTGGACTGTCAGCTGTGAGTTGGTTCTGACTCAAGGGCACGTACCAACACCATAGTTAGGGAGGTCTTGTGAGGTAATCTGTAGGGAGCTGTCCTGTCACCCAAAGGAGATGCTTTTTGGATGGTTTGAAGCCACCAGTGGCTCCAAGGGAAAAAGATAGATAATTTCTTCACATTTCATTTTTAGCCTCTGGAAAAATAGCTGGAGGATCAGGTATGAGTTAGTTCTAACTCAACAACAATGAGTTAATGAGTTGAATTTTTTGTTTGTTTGTTTTTAAGGTTTATCTATTGTTTAACTGAAAAGTGACTGCTGGGGGAGGGTGCAATTTCAGTTTTGAAGGGTATCTAAGCACTGTAGCCTCAAGAGTTTTGTAATCTTGATCAGACCAGTAAGTCTGGTTTTCAGGTTTTTGAATTTTGTTTTACATTTTATTCTGGCTCTGTCTTGGACCTTCTGTCATGATCCTCATGGGAGCAGTCTATAGTGAGAGCAGGAGACCATCTAGTTCTGGCTTCAGCCTAATAGAACCTCTGCTTCATTTACTAGTTATTTAGACTAATTGTTTCCTTGTGTATTTTATTTTCTCTTCTTTGCTCTCAACAGGGAGAGACCACTAGTTGTATCCTAGAGGACTGCTTGCAAGATTTTAGACCCCTGTGGCTGCACAGGATGTAGATGTAGAACGTAGAACATTGGTTTTTTGACTATATGCTATGCCAGTTGATCTTGATGTCTCCCGTGATTATGGTCCTGAGCTCCCAGGTCTGGCAACTCAGTCTCTTCAGAGATGTTTGGATGCTTGGTTAAGAAATTTTCATAACTTTGTCTCCTGTATGCTTGGCTATAGATATGCAGGTATATTCAGCACATACAAATAATTATGTATAAATTTCCTCTGCCAAATTGATAATTTGATACTCATGAGGGTATCTCCATATGATGTCGCCTACCTATTTATCTTGCGTAGCTACTTATGTTTCCACTTATAAATATTGTTTGTTCTTAGGGTTACTGCTTCCCATATGTATATTCTTTGAACAGTATTGCTGTAGACTCTAGATGTCTTTCCTTCAGTCTTGTTAAATTCTTTTTTCGGTTTTATTATTGTTTTTGTTAGGTACCACTGAGTCAAGTACATAGGACTCAGTCCTCTGAACAGCAGATCTGAAGCTTGCCCTATTCTGTGCCATCCTCATCATCTGTGATATGCTTCAGCCTGTTGTTACAGTCACTGTGTCCATTCATCTCATTGCCGGTCTTCCTCTCTTTCGCTGACCCTCCACCTTTCCAAGTATGGTGTCCTTTCGCAAGGACTGGCCACTCTTAACAACATGCCAGAAGTATGTTCGCTTGAGTAGTTGTTTTATTGGTTTCTTGAGATTTTCTGTGTATATAATCATGACATCTCTGAATAGGTGACATTTTATTTCTTCCCTTTAATTTTTCTGCTTCCCTGCTCCCTTTTTTTAATTGCTGTTTTTCATTTACTAGCACTTCAAGTACAATGTTAAATAGATACAGAACATGTACAAATGATTAGCTTGCACATAATCTTAAAGAGAAAGTTATTTGTATTTTCCCATTAAGTATTGAGTTCGCGGTCTGTGGTTTATATCTTTCTCTGGATTTTCTGGTTTGGTTTTTTTTCTGGTGGGTTTTTTTGTTTTTTTCATTTATTCTGCACATGTTTTCCTTAAGTTGGTATAAAATACCTTGTCTGCCTGCCCCTTAAAGGATGGAGGATGCGGCTGCTTGCATTTCTTGGGGTGACTGTCACTGGTAGTAAGAGCATAGCATCCATTCCTAGAATAGAAGGGGGGTTCCTAATTATATTGATTCTTTCGTTAATCTCCTGTACATTGGTTGATCTTCTCAGATGTTAATGAGCTGCTGCCGAAGAAGCCGTTTGTATTATTTTTTTGCTGTTAATATTACACTACTCAACCTAAAAAAAAAACACCACAACAAAACCCAAAACAACAAAAAAACCCCACCATTCCTTCATTAATTAACTTGTCTCTATAACTTTTCCTATTTCTTTATATGGCTTAAGTTTTTATTTTGGGCATTGTGAATGGTAAATTGTAGAAATCCTGGATTTCCTGCCTTATGTTACAATTTAGAAGGCAGGTCTGGTGGCCTAATGGATAGACAGTTTACATCCACCATCTCCTCTGTGAGAGAAAGATGAGCACTCACGTCATACCAATTCTAATCCACTACTGGCTGAATAGTAGCCAAGATTTCTGCTGTTATTTTAGCTTTAGCTGCACTGCTTGGACACAGGCATGTAAAATCATTATTCCACCTTGACTGGTAGGATGTTTGTCTTTCTTTTCCTGGAATTTACTGTATAACATTTTTCAGCTCTCATAGTCTTGTGGGGCTTTAAGCCAGTAACACTGAGTTTCTGTCCTAATTTTAGCCACCTCATCCCCTGCCATTTTCTTTAAGGTGTTGATTTCCAGGGAGCTCTGGTGGCCTAATGGCAAGAAGCTGAACTGCAATCTTAGAGGCATGCAGTTTGAATCCACCAGATGGTCTGCTGGAGAAGGAGGGGCAATCTCCTCCTGTACCAGTCAGATCCGATTTGATGGTACACACACATAAATAATAATTCAAAAAAGGTGTTGATTTCCTCTGAGTTTTAGTAAGCTTTTGATGACTCTTTGGTGCCTCAGATAGTTGTTTTGTTGATTACAGAATGCATAGTAATGATCAGTGGGAGGCTTTGTCAAACAAAGGAGCTGCTGCTTCATTATCTGAAATGGAATTCCTAGTTTGGAATAGTCTTTAGGGCTGATGTGTACCTGTATTGTAAGCTAGACATTTCATTGTTGTTGCTAGGAGCTGTGTAGACCATGACTCAACAACCCATGAACAGTAGATCTGAACCTTGCCCTATCCTGCTCCTTCCTCACAATCTCCTTCATGCTCAAAGCCATATTTGTAGTCACTGGGTTAATCTGTTTCTTTGAGAGCCTTTCTTTCTTTCTCTCCACTTTTCCTGGCTTGATATCTCTCCAAGACTAGTCCCCCCTGATATCATGCAGAGTACATGAGAAGTGTCTCCACCCTTGCTTCTAAGGAGTGCTGTAGTTCTACTTCCTCCAAGACCCACTGATTGGTTCTTTTGGGAGTCCGTGCTGTGTTCAGTATTCTTCACCATCATCATAATTCAGAGGTATCAGTTCTTCTTCAGTGTTCCTTATTCATTATCCAACTTGCAGATGCATAGGAAGCAATTGTAAATACCATGGCTTACATTAGGCACACTTTATTTGCTCCTTTGTACTTAGACTGCTGATTTTCTGAAGCAATATGTCTTGATTTCTTGGCTGCTGGTACCATGGGTGTTTGTTGATTGTAGGTCCAAGTAATGTGAAATAGTTTACAACTTCAGTATTTTCTCCTTTATCATGATTTTGCCTACTGGTGCAGTGGCAAGGATGTTTTGTTTTCTTGGTGTTGAGATATAGTGCATATTGAAGACTCTAATCTTTTTTCTCTTCTTCCATAAACAGTTCAAGTCTTCACTTTCTATAAGCAAGATTGTATCATCTGCATAATGCAAGTTGTTGCTAAATCTTCCTCCATTCCTGATGCTACACTCTTCATCTTCTCAAATCATTTGTTCAGCACACAGATTGACTATGTATGGAGAAAGAATACAACCCTGATGAACACCTTTCTCGATTTTAAACCGTACAGTGTTCCCTTGTTCTGTTTGGACAACTGCTTCTTGGTTTACGTACAGGTTTAACATGCTCACAACTAAGTGTTCTGGGAATCTCAATCTTTGCAAATTAGCCATAATGTTTTTATGATTTTCATCGTCAAATGTTGTTATGTGCTGTCAAGTTGCTTGCGACTCATAGCGACCCTATGTACAACAGCCCTAAACTGTGCCCTATCCTGTGCCAATAGCACTGTCTCTGACACTCCCATCCCGATTACCCCATCACTGAATCAATCCACCTCATAGAGGGCCTTCCCCTCCTGCGCTGTCCCTCCACCCTCCCAAGCATGATGTCCCTCTCCAAGGACCGGTCCCTCCTTACAATATATCCAAAGTATGTTAGACGGAGCCTCAGAATCCTTGCCTCCAAGGAGCCGCCCAGTTTAACCCTTTCCAAGATGAATCTGTTTGTTTTCCTAGCAGTCCATGGTACCCTCAGTACTCTTCTCCAGCATCACAGTTCAAAGGCATCAATTCTCCTTCTATCCTCCTTAGTCATTGTCCAACTCTCTTATGCATAACAAGTGATTTGAGATTGAAATTGAGATTGTTCACAGCTTTAGTTTGCTTGACTCCACAGTCAACACTCTTGGCACCAGTAGCCAGGAAATTAAAAGGCGCATTGCCATGGGAAAGTCTGCTGTTAGGGACCTCTCCAAAGTACTGAAGAGCAATAGTGTGTCTCTGGAGACTAAGGTGTGTCTGATACAGGCCATGGTCTTTGCTATCACTTGCTATGCATCATCATAGTCAAATACCTTTGAATAATTAATAAAACACAAGTAATCTTCAATAAGATTTTACTTTGCATATGATACTATTGATTTTTTTTCTTTTTTCATTAATTTCCCACTGTGTTTGAATCACCTTTTTTGGGGAATGAGAAAAAATATCATTCTCTCTCAATCAATTGTCTGGTTAGCTGTCTTGCCGTAGAATAGTCTGCACAACTAGATCTACGTCTGTTTCCCAAAACACCTAAATTGGTATTCCGTCAATTCCTGGGTCTTATTGTTGGTGAATGCCTTCAGTGCATCTTGAACTTTTTTTCTTCAGCACAATTGGTTCTTGGTTATATGCTACTTCCTAAAGTGATTCAGTGTCATGTTAGGTCTTCGCACTGGATGTAAGGCCAAGGACTGAAGGAAGGGACCAGATCGAAAAAGAAAACTATAGCAGCTTTAGTAAGGTGGCTCTCAGGCAGGATTCCTTGGTTTGAAGAGAGACAGACCCGGGGGAAACCACACCCTAAGTTGGGCAGGGCAGGTTTTTATAGTAAGGGTCTGTAGGGAGGGAAGGGAGAGACATTCCATTGCGGTTTAGCCTGGTGGGCAAGGTGGTTCACTCCCTTTCTTGACATGTTGATATTCTTTGAATCCTTCCTTCTCCTCTTTTGACCTTGGTCTGGACCTGACAATTCTTTTTGATACTGTGACACTTTGTATGCTTTTCATGCTTCCTGCATCTTTCAAAATTCTATTTTTCATGGAATCTTTCAGTGTTGGAACTTGGGAGGTGGATTTATTCTTCAGTTCTTTCAGCTTGATAAATGCCAAGCATGTTCTCCCCTTTTGATTTTCTAATTCCAGCTCTTTGTACATTTCATTATATTACTTTCTTCTCAAGCTGTCCTTTGAAATTTTCTGCTGAGTTCTTTTACTTCAACATTTCTTCCCTTTATTTTGGCCTCTCAGCATTTCTGGTCCAAGTTTCAGAGTTACTTCTAAATTCCACTTTGATCTTTTCTTTATTTCTTGTCCTTGATGTCACCTCTCAACTCTTCTGGTCTACAGTTGCCAGTTTTTTAATTCAAGTGGGATAGACTCAAGGTTATATTTTTATTCTTATGGACTTGGTTTCATTTTCTTCACCTACAGTTTGAATTTGCATATGTATAGTTGATGGTCTGTTCCAAAGTCAGCCCCTGAACTTTTTCCTATTCGTATTGAATTTCTCCATCATTTTGTTCCACAAATGTAGTTAATCTGATTCCTGTGTAGTCCATCAGATGAAGTCTATATATTTAGTCGCTGTTTGTTTTTTAAAATGAAGTATTTGCAATTAATAGATTGTTGATTGTATAAAATTCTTTCACATATTCTCCATCCTCATTTCTATCACCAGGGTCATATTTTCCAAATACCATTCCTTTTTCTTTGTCTCAAACTTTTGTGTTCCAGTCACCAGTTAGTGAGCATCTTGAATGCATGCTCAGTCCATTCCGTTTCCATTGTTCTTTTTTTTTGGTGTGTGTGTGTGTGTCTGTACCATTGAATCAGATCTGACTGGCACAGGAGGAGATTGCCCATCCTTCTGGGGATCATCTAGTGGATTCAAACCCTGCGCCTTTGGGAATTGTAGCATAGCTTCTAACCACTAGGCTCCAAAGCTCCCTTGCAATGCTCTTTTTGATGACACATATTTCAGTGGTATTCTGAGTGCTTTCAGTGACCTGTTATTCTAAAGTGAATGGCCAGTTCTGCTTCTTCTTAGGCTGTCTTAATCTGGAAGCTTCACTGAAACCTGTCTACCATGGTTAACTGCTGGTGGGATAGCTTTCAGCATCACAGTTACCCTCAAGCCACCACAGAATGGCTCACTGACAGATGAGTGGTGGAGACCTTTCCTAGAGGAAGCAGTTTAACTGCTTTGTTTACTATCACATAAATATCCTGGTTGTCTTGTATAATGTAAATACCATCTATTTTATGATTTAATTTTTCAAGGTAAATGCTTTCCATAAACCTCAGTGGTAGACAATTATACATGTCAGCAAATTTATAACCTTAAGAAAACACATTGCCATCAAGTTAGAACTGACTCATAGGTGACCCTTTACTGGATTTCTGAGGCTGTAAATTGTGCAGGAGGAAATTGTCCATATTTCTCTCTCAGAGCCACTGGTAGAAAGGGTGCATTGTTTAGGTCAGCAGCTTAGCTCTATAGACTGTGCTATCAGAGCTCTTGTTGATATATAATTAGTAGAAGCAACATTAGTTAAAATGAAAACATTCACTCCATTACCTTCATAAAAATCAAGTGGGATTTTCCTCCTTTCTGTTTCTTAGTTATGCCTATATAGGATTTTATGCATGTGCTTATATAATTTTACCTTTTTTTAAAAAAGGTCTATGATAAGCATATATATTTTAATGTTCATATTTATTGTTTTAATATCTGTAACTTATTTTCTGAAACTCAATTAGAACTTAATCCTAAGAAATTTTCCCAAGGTTTATAAAACCACCTCTGATGTTCAAGTTAGAGAATGTCTTATCAAAACTTTCTTGCTAGTGCAACAAGGAATGAATGGAAACCCAAAATCTCTGTAAATGTTTATGAAAATTAATAAAATATAGAAAAAAAAATCTTTCTTGCTATTTTAGATTCTATGTGTTTAATCAAAGAAGTTATGTAAATGCTTTTAGTTTAAGAATATTTCTTTTTTTGGGTTGGTGGTTTGTTTTGGGGGATCCCCCCCCCTTAGTATATTTATTTAAACTTTCCTAAAAGCAGTTATATTCTCATGAAGAGATTTAAGATACTGTGAATTTTAGCAAAATTTTGCTTCTGTTTTATATATGTTCATATGCCTTACTGCTGCATTTCTATTAACTCTACAACTAACCATGCCTCTCTCTCTCTCTCTCACTTTAAAAAGCTAAATGTGGCCAGCTACTTACAGATGATCTGCTTGACTGAGGATTTTAGAACTGATGTGAAAGATTTTATCACCTTTCTGACTGCAAATGCTTGTGATATCAGAAGAAGTCTCCTTTATTTACAGTTCTGGATTAAAAGTGGAGGTGGGAGTTTAGAAGAAAAGCCATTATCCTTTTGTGGTAGGTTAATCTGCTGTGAAATAATTTTCTGTAACGGGGCACTATTTAAAAACACATGCTATACCAAAATACTCACAGATGCACATTCAGCTGTCACACTGATCTTCAAAATAAATGTGGCTACATCAGCTTTTTATAGAGATTTTCCTGAAGGTGTTGTAAATGTTTATGCCTCTGCTGTGCATTTGACTCATGATGACCATGTGGCCAGTTTCTGAGGCTGTTCGTCTTTAAGGGAGGAGACTTCCCCCCAGGAGAGCAGCTAGTGGACGTGAACCTGTTCATCAGCAGCCTGACACATTACATAGTACAACACCAGGGCTCCTTTTTCCGAATATTCAGTGTAGGTCTAGGTAGACTCAACTAAAGAACTAGTTGAATCTGGGAATATGGCCTTTTTCTGTGCTACTGTTTAACGTTGTTAAGTGTTGTCGAGTTGTAGGCGACTCATGGTGACCCTGTGAACGAGAGTCCTCGACACTTGCGTGACTTTCATCGTTTCTCCAGGTTCATAGGGTTTCCAGAGGCAAGCTATTTACGGAAGTGGATGCCACTCCTGCTTCCAAGCTTGTTTTAACCGGGGAATGCCACCAAACACTGTCCACTATGGGTAACCATTATCACATTTGACATGTCAGTGTCATGGTGTTCAGCTTCACAGCGACCACAGGTTACCTCTGTACAGCAAGTGGACACACCAGGGCTATATGACCTAGAAGAATGTTTCACCAAAAACAATTAAAGACAGGCCTTAGGGCCACGGATTAAATTCACCCACCTTTGGCTTGGTAGCATTGCTTTCAGTCCACTAGGCCAACTGGTCCCTCTCTATGTTCTTAAGTGTCTTCGAGTCATAGGCGATTCAGTGACCCTATGTACACATGACTTTCATTCTGTTTAACCTGCAACCTTGTTGAAAGCGTCATCATTGTTCTGTTGTTTTAATTTTAAAGGTGGTATGGCCTCATTGTAAAAATTAACCTCCCACCTTGTTCTGTTTTTCCTCAAAGGTGATTGTTGAAGATTTTCAAACTGTTAACACATTTATAACATAGTTTCTTAGAAAACAATTAGAATTCTACATATTAATCAGTAACTTCCTTTATGTCACTTACTGAAAACATTAGTCATTTTTTCATATCAGTATGTGCAGCTTTATCATTCTTTTCCGTAATAAATAGCTGTCTTGTGTTAATTCTGCATAAATCAGATCAGTGTGCCAACCTGTAACAGACTGTGCTCTTTAACTGTACGTGGCTCCTGAACTTGACACCATCATATAACATCAATGAGGCAAATCCAAACAATAGATCCAAAACAGCTTTGCATTTAGAGAAGACTGTTTCCCATACTGATTAATCCAGGCAGCTAATTCCTTGGCAACTTTAATGAGGAAAAAGAAATGATTTACTACCAGAGTTATTAGTTGATCACTCATCTGTTGACAACTTGCATCAGTTATTTAGTGTTACATTAATTTGTGTTGGAAGACAGATTAATAGCTCCACGCCTAACAACTTAAATGAAAATGACAAAATGTTTGAGACCTCATTTTGGAATACAGAGAGGATTTGATATCCAGTTTCCATTTTCTGTAGAACATGAACAAGTCATTCCTTTATTTCCATGCATAAAGTATATCACATTTTCTGGTCTAATGTTACTATAAATTCAACACCAATTTTCCAGCCACATTAGTTATAAGTATAAAGTGTGTCATGAAACCTCAAATTTCTGACAGTGAAAGGCTTAAGCAAGATTGGATGCTACTAGAATAATGTTGATTCCTGTGATGTGACAGCTGAGTGTCTGTCTTCCTCTCCCTCAGATGATTTCTTCAGCATGTTAGAGCAGTATAGTAATTTTCGTCTCATAACCAAGTTTGAGTGAAGATATTGGCCACTAGTTGACAGCCTCCATTTATTTATTAAACTCTGAATCTTGGGCAGCATTTCTCTTGTAACTACTTTACAGTTTTAAAAGCAGTTATTGTCTAAAGCTGGAGGAGCTTAAGTCTTCTCAGATGAGCCTGTGAATGAATGGGATAAGATAAACAAAAATGGAAATTGAAAAATGATGAGGTCTGATAGAGGAGCACCCTGATAAGAAAATTTAAAAAGGAACAGTAATTAAAGTTTATTCAAGCTATAATTCTGCAGTCAGCAGGTTATTTTGACTTTAAAGTAGAAAATCACTTAGCATGTTACTGAGTCCTTTCCCAGTATACTCTGTTTTATATTGTTGTTGTTGTGTGCCATTGACTTGGAGCCAACTCATAACTAACCCACCAGCTGGTTCTCAGTGGCTGTAAATCGCATGGGAGAATATTACCCATCTTTCTCCCGAGTGGCAGCTGGTGGATTTGAACGATGTGCCTTTGGGTTGGAAACACAACTCCTTACCACTAAGCTACCAGATATCCTTGTCTGTTTTATAGATCCATGCGTTCTCTGACACTAGGCAGTCATCTGGGTTCAGATCACACAAAAGTGAAAAGGGATAAAAAGGATTTAGGAATAGTTAAAACCAGAGACTACAATGATCTTAATAGAACAAGACACCTGCTGCCATTACTGTTAATATTTGGATGATAAATTATTTTTGCAAATGCAGCCTCAAGTGGTTTAAAGGAGTCATCTGTAGGAAAATGAGTTGTCCAGAAACAGTACACCACCTTGATGTGTGCTTAGTGTGTGGAAGCATTGGGCAGGGTTACATTAGCAACTGGGTGAAGACCTTGGGCACATAAGCATGCACCATGGAGGGGATGTGTAAGGGGTACTGAGAAATGACTATAGAGACCAGTGAACAAGTGCCAGAGGTGTAGCAGGCAGTGTGGCCTTGTTTGATACAGTTCTTTCCTGATCATGGGCAGCTGCTGCCTGGAACTGAAAAGCCCACAGTGCCCTGGGCCTAGCAGTCATTGCTCTGTATTGGGAGTGGACAGCTGCTTGCTTGTTGCATAAGTGAATAAAGGCAGGAAGAGGTAAAGGAAGAAGAGGCAGTCCGGGTATTGGGATGCACACTGGAGTCCTGCTACTTGATCACTCTGGGAATGGAAGGTCTTTAAAATCATTAAGGGGAAATCATAAACAAAAAGATTGCTGTTCTCCCTTTAAAAAAAAAAATTAAAAATACCTTGTGGGACCATGAATGCCTATATGGTCAGATTTTGCCAAGATAGACATTAAACAATGTATGGAAAAGTACAATTGTGAGTATAGATAAAAAAAGATGTCAAAGGATCTCGGATTTTAAATAGAGGTATGACTTATGACGTGTTTGGGTTATGACAAACCTGCATTTATGTTAGTCTCTCTGTGTATGTGTGTCTTGCTTTTAGTAATGTGTACCACATACAGTGTTAGAGCAGGTAATTTGCTGATGTTAAGATTCTGATGCCAACCCCCAAAGACAGATAAAGATTGGCTTTATAAAGCTAAATGGAGAAGTGGCACAGAGAAGTGACAGTAGGGACCAGGCATGCAAGTGCATAATAAAAGACAACGATGAAAATGTAAAACGTTTTTTAAAAAGAGGTATTTAACATATGTCAAAAGAATGTGGATCTTGTAAATAGGACACTACCTTGTAATTGTTTGCAACAATTTATTAAAATACGCATAGCTAAGATTCTCCTTTATTAATTTTACAGGGAAAAAAAGCAGAAATGGTCAGCTAGTTTGTTCTGACAGTGGCCGTGATTCCAAGAAAAACACTAAAAAGAATTCTCCAATTCTTCCCAAATGTGATATTGGCTGTGCTGAGACTTGGTTTGGCCTTAAGAACATTTTTCCCCCATCTGAAGATATGTTTTCATTTATAAAGGTATTTTAAATGTCTAGTTAATTGTGTTCTTTTTTGTCTTCTCAACACTCATTTGTGTCTTTTAGATCCATAAGTTTAGCTGAAATTTTCTTTCATAATAACGTTTCATAACATTAGCTATAATTTTTATAGGCTTTAAATTTCAGATTTTGACATATTCTGTTATTGTAGAGATGGTGAATAGGCTAGGCTCTAAATGAGTGTTACCAAATTTAGAATTGTTGTGTACTGTCATGACCCATAGTTGATCCTCAAACTATGCCTTTGAGATTGCAGTGCAGTTTCTTGCCACTAGGCCACCAGAGCTCCCTAATTTATAGTAGAATGCAGAAATATTTCAGGTAAATGTAGTTTTAGAAAAGTTTTTGTTTTGTTTTTTCATCCCCATGATCTTCTAATGAATGAATTGAAGTAATTGTTGTTTCTGCAAGGTGCCATTGAATAGACACCAAACAAGAGTGACCTTATGTGTAACAAAACTATGTGTTACCTGGTTCTATGCCATCCTAAGTATTTGATTTTTTAAAAATGTAATCTTATGAAAAACATTTTCTTCTTTTTTTTATTTATTATTTTTGTGTGTGTGTACCATCAAATCGGATCTGACTGGTACAGGAGGAGATTGTCCCTCCTTCTCCAGCAGAGCATATGGTGGATTTAAACTGCTTACCACAAGTGACTCAATGGCACAACAACCACCACCACCTCTGGGATTGCAGTGCAGCTTCTTGCCACTAGGCCACCAGAGTTCCCTGAAAAATATTTTTTAATTTGAGGAAAAATTTATAACTCATACTGGATTTCCCCTCCCATCATTCATCTATCTTATTTTATAACATTATACATCTTATTTTACAACATTTTATATTTTTTCTGATCACTCATGCACATTTTATAATATAATCATTGAATTAATCAGTGTCATCGGTATATTGTATATTGCCTCTTCACTCAGTCTAGCTATTAAGTAGGTTTTGTGGTTTTTTTTTTTTTTTTTTTTTTTTAATAAGTAGGTTTTGTTCCCCTCTCCTTTCCTTTGCATTCCTAGAAACCATCTGAAAATTCTGTATGTAAACTTTTCCTTAGCTGTTTATAATGGTGGTCTTCGGCTGCAGTAGGGCTCTGTGACATTGCCTTCTAGGTTCCTCAGTGTTTTGCACTGTTTCACGCTGTGCTCTTTTTTGTAGTTGCTGATTTCTTCTTCCATCTACTTTTCTGTGCTCCGTTCATTTGTTTATAGCTTTACTTGTAATTTCCTTCATTGTTTTTTATTTTCACAGTCTTCATGATTTTCCTTTTGATGAGGTGGTTTACTAATTTTCTTAGTCACTGTTTTAGGAGATCCAGTTCTTCAAAGTTATATGTTATTTTTAAAATTGAAAAGCATGGAATTAATAGAATTTTGATGTAGTGAGGCGTTCATGTCAATAAAATTACGAGGAGAAGTAATTCAGTATTTTGAAGATAGAATTGGGATTTTTGTATATTGGATAGAAAAATGTTCCCACTGTAATAATGTACTATTTTAACATTTTTACTCAAAATTATTTTTCAGCACAAAATCACAACTAAGGAAGAATGGCATAAACTCATCCAGCTTCTTACACAATTCCAAACTTGGAATGTAGATTTTTTATATAGTAATCTTGAGTTTATTCTGCCATTACCAGTTGCTGTCATCTTGGAAACCACAAACCTTGGGGGCTCATCAGTAACTTTGGGTGTCAGTCCAGCAAAGAAAAGTGTGGCATGTCTTGAAGGAGAGCAGTTATCAAGAAAGTCACAAAAAAAGAAAAATAAGAAAAAGATAGTCACACTGGACGACAGTGACTTATTTGACACTGAATTAGACCTTTCTCATGAGCTCATTAGCCTGTCTCCTTCCACATTGGCAAGTCCAGAAGAATGCAAAGTCAGATACAGTGAAAGCTCACGAGAGACAAGGAAAGGCAACAAGTGCTCAGAATCTAATACTGACTCTATTCCTCAGCCTCCTATGACCCCAGCTGAAAAAAAGTGTTCGGCCTTGGTTTCTCATTGTTTAAATTCCCTCACTGAGTTTATGGAGAACATGTCCTTCTTAGATGCTCTTTTAATTGATGTAAAGGAGCCAAAGGAATTTGGTAAAAATGACTTTAGTTGGACTAATGGAAAGGTGAAAAATGGGCTTTGTGATGAATTTAGTCTCGAGAGCTGTGATGACTGGCCTTTTAAATGCTCTGGGGAATTAAAGGCGGCTGTAGAAGCTCTCAGCTTCACCAAGTGCTCTTCTGCTATTTCAAAAGCATTGGAAGCCTCTCTGCATTCTTGCAAGAAGTTAGGAAGAGATCCAACTGGAGATCTTACTTGTTATGTTTCACCACAATGCAACAATGTATACTTTAGTCAATCAGCAACTAATTTAGAGTAAGTATTTTTACTTTGTATTTAAAAAAAATAGATGGTCACAGAGGAATGATTTAGAATTTCTTTTATGTCTATTAATTATGAACTGCTGACCTTTATTGATCTTATTGAGCTGTTGGTATTGATAATGTAACTTCTAATGAGATAACATCTGATGACTGTGATTGTGGGACAATGTGGATGTCTCTGCTGTGATGTCTCTGTAATGATAGGTGGATTTGGACTTGCTGTGGCAGTTGCTAGATATTGATTGAAGGGTTTCAATATGAAAGAGATGGTTTATTTGAGTGAGTGATCTGTTGAGAATGATAAAGGATGCCTGGAAGGGCTGTCCAGTCTACGACAAGGCAGGAAGACTGGTTGTTTTTGATGATTATCATATTTTCAAATAAAAACTCTTGCATTTCTTTTCATTTACAGTAATGCACAGAAGAGACAGGCAGTTATTAAAAGTGTATTTTCCAGTCGATCTCTTCTGACCCTTGGTAACAGACAAGCAAGTACAATTGAATACCTGCCCACTCTTCGGAACATTTGTAGGACTGAGAAGCTAAAAGAACAAGGAAAAAGTAAAAGAAGGTAAAGTTTCCATTAAAAATTATGTTTTGTGTAACTGTTTTAAGACTGTCTTCATTAGTGAAAATATTAATATGAAGTTGTGTTTTGCCTTGTTATTTTGATAGGTTCCTGCATTATTTTGAAGGAATTCATCTTGACATTCCCAAAGAGACAGTGAACACTTTGGCAGCTGACTTCCCATAGTATTGTACATTAACGATGCCTGGTGTAGATTACCATGTGGTTCTTAAGTGTTGTTTTTTCCTCTGTTGATTTCTTTGGAGGAGCTTAGGTCTTTGTAATGTGTATATTTGAATAAATTTGTATATTTTTATTGGTATGCAAATATTTAAAATGAAAACATTTGAGCTGCACATTGTATATATGATTGTGGTAGTATTTCTTTTTTCTAGAATTTTTTGATATGTAACTTTGTTAACATATTTTTATATGTGAGTAAATGTTTGTAGAAAGCAGAGCTCGCGAAGATATTTCTGCGCTAGGCTAACTTTCTTCACCCAGCCTCTACAAATGTTGGTGCTCTTTTGAATTGTAAATATCAATCACCTGGATGGTAACTTTTTAAAATACATTTACATAATACAAAATTACATATGTATTGAATAAGGAAACTTTGTCAAGAAAATTATGCTCATTTTCAGAAGATCTTTCTGACGGTTTTTCACTGTATTCCTACATATGTTAGTGTTGAATCACTGAATGTGGACAAAGTAAAATCAAGATTATGAATTAAAATTTTCATAAATATTTTATATCTTATATTTTTCCAGCTCAAATAATTTGCCTTGTACATTTTCTTCTTTAGCAAAAATCATTGATATTTTATTTCACAAAGATATTAATGATGTTAATACACCTTGGACAAACTTAGACAGAATTCATCAAAAATAACAGACTACCAAATTTCTCCATAATTACTGTTTTCACTTACTGCTGTTTTTACAAGAGTATTTTTTTAATGACAACATTCTTAAAATGTCACATTTAACTTAAAATTATTTTGCAATCAGATAATCAGGTGTATCTAAAATAATTTCCTATTTCAAGTATTTATAGTATGTATTAGCTTAATGTTCAGATATGTTATCTGGTGTATTATATTGTTAACTCAAGGAGTAAGGATCCTAATTTTGTACAGTTTTGAAAAAATATAATCATACTTGTTTTCAAATATGTATGAAAATGTTCTTATCTCTTATTTGTTGGCCCTATTCTTGTTTAACTTAGTCTAATGATCTGATTAAAGGCGAAATCAGAAAGGTGTTATGCAATATTTAAATAGACATTCTACTGTAATATTTAAAGTATAAAAAAATCCAAGAACTAATCTGGAGGAATTATCCTCCTCATCAGAGGAATAGTAATAGCTTATTTTTCATATTTAGTACCATTGAGAAGGGAAGTATTAATTGTAATGAACATTTACAGAGATTTTTGATTTGCATTCATTCATTGTTGTACTTTTTTCTCTACCCCCCCCACCCCCGAAAAATGAAGTATAATTCTTAAAGGTGACAAATTCCTTTAAGACTCAAAACTCTAACTCATTGCTATCTGGTGGAAACAAATTCCTAACCGACCACACTCCTGCTCCCTCCTCCGCCCACCTCCCCACCCAGCCCCACCCAGCCTGGATGCCTCAGGTTTCCCAGGTAGAAATCACAGGGGAGGAGACTGCCCCCCCCCCCTTCTGTGGAGTTGCAGGTGGATTAGGGAGGCACAGGGTGTGAGTCAGCACAACTTCCCATAGACGCCACCAGGGCTCCACTTTTTCCCTTGTTTTTCTTCATTTTGCTGTTGTTGAGAATACACACAGTGGAAATACTTCAACAGTTTCTACGGGTCCCATCCAGTGAGACTGATTATATTCTGAGTGAATCTTGCAACTATTCCCTCCCTCCTTGTTGTTTCTCCTGCGTTGACATAAACTTACTGTGTCCCCGGGCTCCTCAGGTTGCACAGATAGGATCACTATGAGTTTGAACTCAGTGGCACCAAACAATAACAACAAATGAAACACCCAAGGTAAATATGTTTATATGCTGTATGTGTTAATTAATATAGGTACAAATCTGCATGTGCATGACAAGTTTGGAGTATACCAAACTCCTAAGGAAGTCAGAGATAAAAAATACTTCTAATTTTTTCTAACAAGCATATTTTTTAAAAATTTTTGGAAATGACTGTGCTTTAGGTGAAAGTTTACAAAGCAAATTTGTTTCTATTTGTAATTTTTACATAAAGCATGGAATTGCCTGCATTCCTCACAGTGTCACAGTGTGTTGGCACTCCTCATTTTTTGCTCTGGGTTCCCAGTTTCCATTAATCAGATTTTCTGTCCCCTCCTGTCTTGCTGTCTTTTACTTGTTGTGGCTCTGTTCATTTTGTTCTGTAATGAATGGGGGAGGGGGTATTTCTTTGGCTTCAGCATTACTCTGGCTTTATCGGTTAAATTTGGTACGGTTCCTTCTTTTCTGTGATGTGTCTGTTCACTTCGTATTAGCTTAGGTGGTTGTTAGGTGGGTTTGAGTCCACTGTGACTCATAGTGACCCTATGAACAGCAGATCTGAACCCTGGCCTATCCTGTGCCATCCTCATCATCTCTGAGACAGACCATGTTACCATCACTGTGGCAATCCATCATCATCATCCTTATTCATTGTTCAGCTTTCAGATGCGCAGGAAGTAAGTAGTGTATTTCTAGAAATTTGTGCATTTCTTCTAGATTTTCAATTTTTGTTGGTGTATTAGTCATGGTATTCTGGTATGGTTTTTAGTTAGTTCTGTTGTAATACCATCCATCTCATTTCTTTCTTGAGTTTTTGTGCTTCTGCTTTTCTCGTCAGTTTGACTAGTGTTTATTTTCTTGATCACCTCAAAGAATCAACATCTGATCTTGCTGATTCTTTATCTGTTCTTTTTATATTTTAATCTTCATTATTTCATTTCTTCTGGTGACTGGGCTTATTCCCTTTTGTTTGAATTGTTAGGGTTATTGTTTATGTCCCTTCTTTTTGGGGTGTATTTGTACCAAATAGTGCTATAAATTCTGTATTTATTATTACTATAAATGAATTTCCATGCACTTTTGCTATATTTTTAAAGTTTTAATATGTTATTTTTGTTATGATCCACCCACTATGCCTTTGCATAGTCAGTAAGGCACAAATAGACATTCTTCTGGTATTCTTTACTTTCAGCCGGGATCCATCTTACATCAGCAATGATATCCCTGGTGCTACAGCCTCTTCTAAATCCTGCTTGAACTTCTGGCAGTCCCCTATCTATGTATTGTTCTAGCTGTTTTTGAATGATCTTCAGCAGTATTTTGCTTGCATGTGATTTTATGGGTATTGTTCGATCATTAGCATATTCATTTGGATACGTTTTCTTGGAAATGGGAACAGATATGGACCTCTTCCAATCCATTGGCCAGACAGCTGTCCTCCAAACTTCCTGGCATAGACTGATGAGTGCATCCAGGGCTGCATCTGTTAATTGAAACAAGTTAGTTGGTATCCCATTGTTTCTTAGGGCTTTAGTTTTTGCCAGTGCCTTAAATGTATCTTCCACTTCGGCCTTCATTGCCATTGGCTACTTACTATTCATATGGTACTTCCTGAAATTTTTCAGTGTCAATCAGTTCTTTCTAGTATAGGGATTCTTCTTTTAAAGGTAAAATGTCATTAAAAAACAGGAGAAAAAGAATTGAATGTCAGAAGAGACTAAAAATTGCACTGGAGTGTCAAGAAGCCAAAACAAAAGGAAAACATACTGAAGTAAAAGAGCTGAACAAAAGGTTTGAAAGATCAACTCAGGAGAACAAAAGTATTATAATGGAATGTGCAGAGTTGGAACTGGAGAATAAAAAGTGAAGAACTTGCCCTGCATTTCTCAAGCTGAGAGAAATGAAAACCAAATTTAAGGCTCAAGTCGCAATATTGAAAGATGCAATGGGCAATATATTGAATGATCCAGAAAACATCAAAAGATGAAGGGGATACACAAAAGTCACTGTACTAAGAGATAGGTATAAAGAAATACTGTCTATACCTCTAAAGTTGTGGGTATAGGCTTGTTCTCTTATGCATACTTGTTCATCTTGCCTTTCAGCCTATGTATGTATCTACTGAGAATAATGCCTGATATTACTATAATACTGGATTTTAAATGTAATAGTATTTACCTTTATTTGTAGTCCTAGGATGGTTTTGAACAGTGGAAAAATAGATTTTTTTTTTTTTACTCTTGTAACAGTGCAAAATATTAATGAAAATAGAGGCTGGAAAATGGCTTTCAAGAATATTCCAATGGTACAGATGAGATCTTCAGTGGAAGAAGGCCTGTAGTCAGGACAGGCTAGTCCTTGGGGAAGATATTATGATGGGAAAGGCGTAAGTTCAGAGAAAGAGAGGAAGACCAGTCAGCAAGATAACTGACACAGTGAATGTAATAACAGACTCAAGAAGGACAGAGATTGTGAGGCTGGCACAGGTCAGGGCAAGGTTCAGATCTTTGTTCATAGGGTCCTTATGATCTAATTGCACATAGGAACAACCACAACAGATGAGAGCCTGAACTAAAGGAGATATAATGAGAATCTGGACACCTTTGGGAGGGAGGAAAATAAGTGCTACATTTATCAGAAGATAGTCTGCAATTAAAAGATTTCATTAGACAGTTTTCGGGGCTTTATAGGTTCAGTTGATGAAAATTATCTTTGGAAAATTATTCCATACGTTATTATCTTCAGTGTTCAGTCCTGTAATGAATGTCACCTAGAAAATTCTCTTCCCTATTTTAACAATATAATGAAGTAACTCTTTTAAGTATACATGGTATTTTCCTTTTGAGAGTGAGAAATAAGGTTTTCTTTGTTGGTTTTTTTTTTTACTTGTTGTGTACCATCGAGTAGGATCCGACTGGCCCAGGAGGAGGTTGCCCCTCCTTCTCTGGCAGAGCATCTGGTGGATTTGAACCAGGTGCCTTCAGGATTGCAGTGCAGCTTCTTGCCACTCGGCCGCCAGAGCTCCCCCTTTTTTTATTTTGTGTGTGTGTGTATGTGTACGTGTACTGCCAAATCAGATCTGAATGGTACAGAGGAAGTTGTATCTCCTTCCCCAGCAGAGCATCTGGTAGATTTGAACTGCATACCTCTGGGATTGCATTGCAGCTTCTTGCCACTAGGCCACCAGAGCTCCCCGAGAAATAAATTTATTTTGATAATTTAACATTTAATCCTAAAAGGCATAAAATCTGAAAAAAATATTTATTGCTTTGGCCTTAGCTTAGCATTACTATATATACGCCCTTTAAACATCCAAAATACAAACCTTTTTCTCAAGCATTAACACAAGAGTTAAAAAAACAAATAACATTTAAAAAAACCTCACACACTAAGATACTACTTTGATGACTAAAAAGAACCCATATATCATTAGCTACATTAAGATCAGAATTTTAAGGTGGGCTGTCAAACACTGCTAATTCGTAGAAGGCGAGAGCTTGCAGTAGTGAGTCATACAATTCCTCCACTCTTTTCTGTTCGGTAGATAAAAACATCTGTCTGTACTGGACGATTTTATCCGTAGGGAAGACTACTCGTGGGTCTGCCTTCAGTACAGACTCTGAGAAGAGCTCCTTGATGAGCTCCTTCCCACTAGTCCTTGTGTCCCCACCGATCATCAGTTCAAAGTGCTTCCCCACTGCACTTCGGCTCATGCTCAGCACGCGGTGCTGGCCGTCCTGCGGAAATGTTTTATTTAACAAGGTATACAGCATGGCTTCCACGATATGAAAATGTAACAGTATAGGAAACAGCGATATGTTCTGAATCGGAAGTCCTGTTTTTTCGAGAATGTAGAAATCAGCTTTCGGTATCTTTGAAATGACTGAAGACATCTTTAAAAAAAGAAAATACATAAGTAAGCAGAAATATTTCATGAAACTTTAATGTTTGGGCCCCCTCTCTATTTAAAAATACTATAATTATTATAGTCATGGTTTTATCAGGAAGAAGCTAAATAAACTCGGGCAATCGGTTTAATCTTCCTAAACTCCAGCGTCTTCACCTGTAAAATGGGCTTCTGGTTGTACAGTCCATTTGAGATTGAAATTGGGTAACTTAAATGGATTAAATAATCTTTTTAAATGTTCAAGATTGAGTTAAACTAACTAGGCTAGAATCAACAAATTAGCCCTACAACTGATAAATCCTGACAAGAGACTGACTGAACCACAGTTTTCTTTTTTTTTTTTAATGTTAAAGGTATTTTATTTACTGACAGAATTAAAAATGGTAACTTCCAGGTAGTGCAAAAGGCACCACTAAACCCAATTACAAAGAACTCGTATTAATACACAATGTTTAAGCAATGCTACACTTATATTTGGCAAAATGCTGTATTTGTTCAGTCTGTATATAAAACTGATCATCTATGAATCAGTCAGTATAAAAATGTCTATAAAAAACAGAAACAAAACAATTTAGACAGTGGCTCAAGAAAACAAGCTGCCATTTATGCATAGATTGATGCACAGTATATAGCCTAACCAAATGTCCCTTTTGAGTTTTCAAGTTGCTGGAAAAAAGTGTTCAGAAACACATTAACAAGGCACATTGTACAAGCTACAATATTATTCAATATCCATTAACAGATGCCCTGCCCTTGAAAAGCAAGTGTTCACAATTTTACTTTAAAAAACCAAAACCATTTAAAAAAAAATAACACACGTGATTACTGATCATGTTTCAAAACCTGTGGAAGAAAACAACGAAAAAGCAAAAATTCTTACACACCGAGCTTGAAAACATACACATCTAACCTCCCCAAGTATTTATTGGTTTGGTTTTTAGAGATCCACCTAATTAGAGAATAAAATACTAAAACTCCAAGCAAATACAGGGCAAAACCGGGCAATTAACAGTTACACAATTTAAAATGTAAAAAAAAAAAAAGAAGAAAGAAAACTTCTTAATACACAAAACAGTATCCACTTAAGCTGCCTTTCTCCAAATAGTAACAACTTCTCCCACTTTAAGGATATTGTTGCAAAAAGAAAGAAAAGACATCCTTATCTGTATGCCTTCTCACACTTCTCTTCCCACCCTTAACTATTTAAGTGGTGTCAAATTTCAAGTGAAATTGTTACATGGCAAGGCTGACACCATTGCTTTTTTCCTAAATGAAGCATTTTATATAACATTTTAAGCATAAACTATGTGAACCACAGTTTTCAAATTGATAATAAAAAAGCATAATTCCTGTCTGTTTTGAAGACTCAGAATACTTGTGACAGTATTTTGAAAAATTAAGCTTTGATATAATAGTAATGCTCGAAAACATTTAGCTTCATATACCACAGAACTAGGTGAAGAAAGATTCCATTTTAAAAGATTACAGGTGACAAGAGAGTCATTATTCCCAAAAGAAAACCTATCCTCAACTTATAAAATTCCTTTAGGACAACAGGACTAAAGCACACAAGGAGATTGGCATTTGGAGGCATACACCTTACCTCTTCTAAATAGACAGATGACAAGTACGTCCCTTTGACCATACTGCAGCTTTCATCTTGCTGCCAGTCTAGCACTGTCTTCTCACGATCAAGATGAGCCCAGGCAATTCTTCGAGTGCCAAAAACAATAGATACGATACTGTTAACTGCCTGAAACAAAAAGGCTGTCTTTATTAGAGGTGCTAACATTTTAACACACAAAGTTGAAGTTAAAATCTCAATTCCTAATCATCTAATGTTAAAGAAACAGTTTATCAACTGAAGATTAGGTTCTGTTGTTGTAATTATGAAGTAAATAATTATGTACTACTAAATGGTTTTAATTATGTATTACTAAATGGTAATCAGCAGAGCTCTGGCAGCCTAGTGATAATTGCTGCAATACCAAAGGAACACAGTTCGAATCCACCAGTTGCTCCGTGGAAGACAGATGCTTCCATCTGATTTACTGCCTCTGAAAACACTGCAGGAGGGTCAGCTATGAGTTAGTTCTGACTTGATGCACACAACAATAAAAGGAAACCAGTAGAAAACAAGAATAAAATTGCCATTGAGTTGGAATAGGTTTTTAAGGTTACAAATCACAAGTGAAGGGACTGCTCATGATTCTCCGACAGAGCAGCTGGCAGATTTGAACTCCCTGCCTTTGGTTGGCTGTGCAATTCCCGGGGCCCCCAAAAAGGTAATCAATAAGCTTCTCCATATGTCCTTTTCAAGGAGGAAAATCTGTCCCTTTGAGATGTAACTTTCTAATAATCTGTCTTTATTTTTATCTAAAAAAAAATAAATAGGAATTAGTCTATTGACAAAGACACTTCTATTTTTTCTTAACCCAAAGTAGGCATTCAGATATTCAAATAATGCCAGTGACTGTCTAGATAATAGGAAACAAGGAACAAAATCATACAGGATAATAAATGGTATCAAAGAACACTGTACAAAGGAGGAAGAGTCAGAAGAGACGTCCTGGAGGACTAGAACCATTTATTATACAAGAAACTATTTGATCCAGATGTCTACAAAGATACAGGCTGACACCTCACAGGCAGTAAAGGCTATAGCTGGGGAAAGAGCAGAGACAATGATTTCTACAAAGCAACATGGTTTGTCCTCAGAGCTCCAAGGAGCCACCAACACATGTTACAATAGAAGGAACATCTCAGAAAGATCATTAGTAGCTGTAGGGAAGAAGCTATAGACTAGAAGGTAGGAATCTGTGTTGAGCACTTCCTTTAACATATGACAATTTAGAACCTAAGACAGCAACAGTGATGAAACAGTGTCAAAGTGCTATCATAATAGCATGTGGGATAATTTTCTAGTTTTCCATAATTAGATGATATAACTAATCAGGATGATGACAGAAGGCAAGTCAATCTGAGAAGGTGTGAGGAGGATGTATTATTTTTAAATGTCTTGTGTTTAACTTGCAGGAAAGACATCTAGGTCCCTGAGGGGTATAACAGTCTGCAGTAAACTGACCAAGCAGGACCATGGAAGAAAGGTCAGGCCATTTGCTTCCATAAAGATTACTGCAAGATAACCCTGTATAGCAGTCCTAATACTCAAACACATGCAATCCCCGTAAGTCAGAAGCCACTGGAGATTGGAAGCTAATGGGCTTGGGGTTTTGTGTTACAGGATTTCTGTAGGAGTTACAGGATTTCTTAAGGAAGGTATGTCACTGATAACTAGCTCTGTGACGCTTAGTACAAAGTTTGAGCTGAAGGTACAGCACAGAGGCATCAACTCACTCTCCCATGGGTCATTTAGTTCTATCAGCAAATGACTTACTAATATGTTTTATAGATACAGGAGCAATGAATCCATGTACAAATCTGCTGAAAGGTTATGTAAAATTCTGTGTAGGTGCTAATTTTTTTCTGGTAAGAGCATCCAAAGCTTTGATAAACTTTTAAAAAATTATTCATATTTCCCAAATGCTACTAATATGGATGCAGAAGAAACGGTGCTTATTGTGAGAGTATTTTATCAAATAATGCTATACAGGACTTCTATTCTTGCAAAGTTTAATGTCTGACTAAAGAACTGAGTAATCTCAACAATTCATTTTACACAATATTGAAAAAGATGTGGTGTTAGAACTTTTTTCCCAGCAAGAAGATGGGGTAGTCAGAAAATAAATCCTGTTGGAAATTTTAAATCTCTTAAAAAAGAAACCAAAAAAACCCCCACTTTTGTTTTAAATTGTTAATAAAATCATAGATGAAATCCAGATTTCTTAGCTATAACTCATCTTTGCATCTTAATTTCTCATTACTCTCCTATGTGACCCTTAGGCAAATAAGGGCTACACAAACCTTGGATAGACTGACTTCTGGAAATCAAGTGTTCCTTCTGCCTGGAATATCCTCTTACAACTAGTCTAATTCTCTTGTTCAAAGTTCATGTTGACTTTTTCCAGTAAGTCTTTCCGAACTATCTACAGTTCTCTATGCTCTAAACTGCTAATTCACTACCAGTACATCTCCTTATTAGTAGTGATTACATACTACATTGTAGGTTACTTATATGTGTATATCTTTATAAATGCATTACTTTGCATGTATACACCTTGATACACCAACTAAATTACAAGGTGCCTGAAGGATCCTGTCTGAGTAATTCCCCAACCCAATGCCCACAATAATGTTTTGTGCAATAGCTTCTCAAATATTTAGCCAATGAAGCAGGTATGAAGAAAAACGGTTTACCTTAAGTTTCTCTCTTCCTATGTCTGGTTTGATGATCTTTCCCAAGACCCGGTTTTCCTGTAGTTTTCTTTTTTTCTTTCCAGTCTCGGGGCAAAGAATGGAATTACAAACTTGAACAGCTGTTTTATACTGGAATGAGGGCACATTCATTAAGCTCTCCAAATTCTGAAATAGCCCAAACTTTTCCCTGTGCTCTATAATTTTGATGGACTTTCTTCCACGAAGCTGTTTGAAATCTTCAAGTTCTTTATCTGATGCTGTGTTCAATACATGCAAGATGGAAGCCTGCTGTTCCTGAGAGAAAAGCTTGTCAAGTGCATTTCCAACATCCTTTGTATTGTCACCACAATCGCTGGGGCTCATTTTCTTAGGTGCAGTGGATTTTTGCCGACAGCAAGAAATGTGTAGGGCATCAGCAAATAGGGCGCCTCTCCACCTCACTAAAAGAAAAAGAACAAATTCAGATATCCTACTTCCTTACAGGGAGCTCTGGTGGCCTAGTGGATATGGAGTTGTGCTGCCACCTCAAAGGCACAGGGTTTGAATGATGAGCAATCTCCTCCTAGACAATTTATTGTTGTTCGTAGGTTCCTGCAGGTCGCAGATGACCCAGAACAGTAGGTCACACAGGATTTTTCTCCAAGTGCGGCTGGATTCGAACCACGTGCCTTTTAACTTTAGAGAGGCTTTTTTGTAATTAATATCTCGTTAGGAATATTACCTTCACTTCTATTTACATAAATGTGTCAACTGGATAAGTACGGTTTATAGGAATATTGAAAATGTTTAGAATTTGAGGGCGATTCTTGTGCACTTTAAAAGATTTCTGGCGTGACTATGGTTTTGTAAGAGGAAAGGTCATACATGCAGTCTTTTGTAAATCTAAAAAGTCACTGACATCCCACAAGGAACTAATATCCCCGGAGGGAAAGAGCCATCCTCGCGGTCCCCTGGCCAGGCAAAACAGAACTCTTAGAAACCTGTCAGCCGCCTCCTAGTCTGCTCCGTGCCCCCCAAAAAGGAGTTGTGGGGACTGGAACCTAAAAGGGGAAATAATCTAGAATCGGGATAAGAGCCGAAGGGATATTGGTTCACCATACCTCCCGCCAAACGAAAAGGAGTAAGAGAATTCATCTTCCAAGTCAACTCAGTCTGCTCCTGCGGTCCTTCCCCCTCCTCTGACTTCCGGTCCCTGTGAACCGCACAAAAGTGCTCGGGCGGGAATCGACGGAAAGGTTCCGGCTGAAACTGCTTCCGGGGCCTGACAGGCGGCTGAGACGCTGTCGGGCAGTGTGTCCTTTGCGGCTCCGCCACTGCCCGCGCAATCTGAATCCCTGGGTGGCTTATTTCACTGCATCGGGGAAAATCTTTCCCGGCTAATCCCTGACAGTGGCTGGGCAGGTGGGAGTGGGAACTGTCGCTGTCGGGGGCCGACTTGCTGCAAGGGAAACTTCTCGCCCATTTTTGGTCTGTGGTTCTGTTCGCTGGGGAATGCTCCTTGGGTTTATTCCAGGTACACAAATTGGTGAGCTCCCTGTTCTTCCCTGGCTGGGGCGCAAGGAAATGAGAAGCGGAGACAAACACACAAATAACCCCATTAGTAGAGTCCACCTGGAAGGAATGCAGTGAATTGGGAACCCGGCAGGATGGCCTTAGGTACATGCCTTGATCTGAGCTGTGTTCCATTTGGAAGTGGGGAAGGGAGCTGAGGCCTGGCACCAAATTCTTATTGGACCTTGGACAATCCAAATTCGGAGTAGTTGAATAACTTCAGGTAGCCATCGAGGCTGTTAAGAGGTTCAAACTGCTGGAAAGTAGCTGCACAGCAGTGTTGTAGCATTGGCGCAAGGAGAAAAGAAAAAGCTCGTGGACCTAGGAAAGACAATGGTAAAGGGTTAAACTAGAAAGATCTAAGAGGAAAAAAAGAGATTCTTACCGGAAGGTTAAAAAACATTAACGAGTTTTGTGAGAAACAAACCAGGTTAGAGAGTGGCATTTAAAGTGCCACTCATTTTGTGATGAGATGTGGGTTGTCCGAGTAAATATTATCTAGGAGAAAGTGGCAGATGTAAGAGAATTCTGTTGTGATAGTGCTAACCAGTTGAGTCAGCGACTCTTGTATCAAAACAGCGCCATCCCGTGCCATCCTCACAGTCCCTGCCATGTGAATGTCCACTGTTGTATCTACTGTGTCAACCCATCTCATTGTGAGTGCTCCTCTTTTTCACGGACCCTCTACTTTATTGCTTATTCATTTAGATTTCTTTGGCATAGTCAATATTCTCCAACGCCACAGTTCAGAGGCATCAATATTTCTTCAGAATTCCGGGAATCTTGGCAGCTTCTAGGAAACTTGAGAACCAAACAAGACATAAAAGCCAATTTTTGTGCAAAATTCTTTAAATGAAGAGGAAAGAATTTCCTTTTAAAAATCAAAGCTTACTCAACTTAGGCCATAAGTTGCCCTGAAGTTGCTCTCAGAGCTCAAGTGAGTTAGCTGACCCAACACAGTTATCACTTACTCACTGCACAGCCTTTGGCAGTTACTCATTTTCTCTGACCCTTTGCTTTCTCTTTTATGAGAAGGAGCTATTTGCCTGATAGGGCCGCCTGGAAGATTAATAAAGCAGAGAGAGCAGCACAGTGAAGGTTCAAGGAGTGCTCCCACTAGGTATTATCGATAGAGGGCGCTGCTGCTCAGAGTTCCACCAAGCTCTCAAGCACCAGCCTGGAGGGCAGAAAGGGTTCACGTCGCGTTGAAAACTCTTTCTGCTGTCGACTCTCCCTCTTGTGACCTTACATGTGTCACACTAGTCGAACTGTGAGCTCTGTCAGAGTCTTCTCAATGTCCGATTATTTTCGGAGCTAAATCGCTTTGTCTTTCTTTAAAGATGTCTCTGGGCGGACTCCAGCCTTCGATCTTTCTGTTAGCGGCCAAGCACATAAGGCAGTTTCCCTCATCCAGGGATTCCCAATACATGTTAGTCCCTCCCCCAAAGCGTCACTCTTCTCTAGAGCTAATTATTAATGACGTTGTGGGGGAAACTCCCTCAGTTCTCAGATCAGTCATTCAGAATTATCCTTTGACCAGAGGTTGGCTTTAGTAGGAAAAGACAATAATGATGCATGATTTACTGTAAACCCGATTGATTCGATGCATTCAAAATGAAAGTGGTCATCTTCCTCCCCCTCCCCCAGCTCCTTCTGACTTCCCTGTTTTTGTCACCTAGACATCTCAGGTTCCTCCCATTCCTTGCTTCACTGTGTCTAGTCTCTCATTTAGTTCGCGAGTTTTAAACTTTTTTGACAGCCACCGAGACATGATGTGAGACAAAAGCTTCATAAAGCAATACTGTGGAGCTCTGGTGGCCTAGTGGCAAGAAGCTGCACTGCAATCTTAGACATACACGGTTTGAATCCACCAGATGCTCTTCTGGAGAAGGAAGGACAATCTCCTGTACCAGTCAGTCCAATTTGATGGTACACACACAAAATAATCTTAAAAAATTAAAAAAAAAAATAAATCAATACTATGTTTTCGCATACGATGCCTCTTGATGTTTTTCTGTTGTACTTTTTAAGCCTCTAAAGTGTTTGTGTGATCAGTGAAAGAATGTATTATTTAAGCTACTTTTAGCTCTGCCTTCTAGTACTTGGAGCTGATCGCTTGCTAATTAATACCGCACACATTGGAGATGGCCTGGAAGCAGGAGCGGCATCCACTTCCGAAATGGCTTGCCTCCGGAAACTCTATGTAGGAACAGTGCTCAGGCCGTTCGTTCATAGGGTCGCTATGAGTCGTCTATGACTCGACGGCACCAAACAACAACAACATTGGAGATGAACAGGTATTGATATTCTCAGGACACATTCCTTGCTTTATTACCTCTGTGCTTTTGCACCTGCAGATCCCTTTGCCTGGAATGTCGTCTCCCCCAAACAGTCTGAAATATGCTTATCTTTTAAGGACTGACACCTTTATTTATTTATTTATTTATTTATTTATTTATTTATGTATGTATGTATGTATGTATTTATGTACGTACTTATTAATTTACTTTTTTTAATTCCATTTTTATTAGTTTATTGAAAAAACAAAGATCTTAACTCAGTGATCACATATACAAAGGCAAAGTAAACTCACAAGGAACTAATCTTCTCATCATTTTGGAGGTGCTAGCAGATCACTAGCCTGGATGTCTTTTCCATTTCATGAGTGTTCATGAAGCTGCAAAAAAATTGCTAGTTTTAATATCATTATCTAGACTTCAACTTAATGTGCAGTTTATGGTGTACAGATTCATTCATTTCCTTTTAGTTTTTCACGTTTATAAGCTTGTGGAAGGAATAGGCTGCAAATCCGGTTGGAAACAAGATAGAAATCTTTAGTCAGTACAGCTTTTCCTTAGGTGTGGTTATAGGCTTCTCTATGACTTTCAGCTTCTTGCCAATAGACTTTGCCTGAAAGCTCTGAAATGTTTAATGCACTTTAGTTCTGCCATTTATACATCCTCCCGAAGCCCCCAACTCCATCCAGGCCTAGGGGCTAGACTCTGATTCTATAGGGCGACAAATCTAGTTCAGCTCTGCCTCAATCAACAGGGGGAGTGACATCTTTTAAGGATCAAGGAAGCCTTCCTGTTTGCCAAGCCATAAGCATCCTTTCATATTAGCACAAGGTTCATAACTGCCTTAAATGTAGATGTTTGGTTTGGTTTTAGTTTTGCTTTGATTAGCATGTCTTTCCTTTTTTAATTTTATTCTGTTTTCTCAGACTGATCTGGAAGCTCCCACTCATTGCTGTTGAATCAGAACCCACTCATAGCTGATCCTCCAGTGTGTAAATTGAGTGAGAAGAGAGTCTTTCTCCTTCGAGGCCACTAGTGGATTCAGAGATGCTACTAGAGATGGCAGACTTTGAGTTAGCAGCACAACTCTCTACAGACTAAGCCACGAGCACTCCCTAGCTACCATCTGTGTCCCAAAACTCCATTCTGGAGGTCTCAACATGCCTCCTGGAGGAGCTCAGTGATTAAGATCAAACTGTGGAATGTTTCAACCCTGTGCTCCAATCCTGGTTTACTGGTAGTGTGAACCAGGGCAAGCTTTGTTACCTTTTCAGATCTGAGCCTCTTCATAATCATCTGGAGTAAAGGTAAGGTCCAGACCATAATTATATTCCAAGTGCATTTCCTGATTCCCATGGAGAGTCATTAAGTCTTTGTTAAAAAAAAATCTCCTATAATACATGTAAAGAGTTCGTTATTTTGGGGAAAACCATTCAAAGTTAAAATTAATTCTCCATAACTTCATGACCTTGAGGGAGGCAAACATTTTTTAAACTGGACATCAAAAGTATTAAAACAGGGGTGGGGGATAGGTAAGTCAGACTTCATTAAAGGTAAGAACGTCTATTCATCAAAAGATACCATTGGGAGAGTATAAAGAGGTAAGCTACAGAGTGAAAAAAAAATTGGTATTGTATCTACTTGACAAAGATCTTGCATCTGGAAAAGATAAAATTGAAGCAAGGAAAGGACTGGTAACACAATTGAAAGATGGGCAAAAGACTAGACTAAGCTCTTTATCTAAAGCATTCATGGAAAATCAGTATGCTTTGTAAACTTCCACTCAAATCACAATAAAAAAATTTAAAGAGCATTTACAGTGCCAATAAAAATATGGAAGGTGCTTTATTAGTCATCAGAGAAATGCAAATTAAAACCACATTATTACACTATGTACCCATCAGAATAGGTAAAAAAAAAATGAGGAAACAGATCAATATATATCAACATATTGGCAAGATGTGAAATAGCTGGAACTCTCATATAAGAATGGAAATGTGAATTGACAGAATCACTTGGAAAAACAGTATCTACTGGATATATATCTCCCAGTAATACAAACCTACTCACTAAAAGACATGTAACAGATTGAACTATATGTATAAAGTTGTTACTTAATCATTGGTAAGAAACAAAGATGGTACAACCTAGGGTTCTCTGGTGGCACAGTACAGAGAGAGCTGAGCTGCTTACTCAAAGGCTGTATGTCTCCTAGAGGAGCTCTGGTGGCATAGTGGCAAGAAGCTGTGCTGCAATCCCGAAGGCGCTGGTTCAAATCCAGCAGCAGAACACACACACACACACACACACACACACACACACACACACACACACATATATATATATATATATATATATGTATTTGTGTGTGTTGTTGTTGTTATTGTTGTGTACCATAGAGTTGGAACCGACTCATAGCTGACCCTCCAGCAGATTTTCAGAGGCAGTTAATCGCATGGGAGGAGATTGCCCAGCCTTCTGAAGAGCAACTGGTGGACTCGAATCGCATGCTTTCGAGATTGCAGCACAGCTTCTTGCCACTAAGCCACCAGAGCTTTCTAAGTAATAGTAAAATAAAGATGTATGTAAATGTTAAATTGTCCAAAATTTTTATTGACTTACATACAAAATTCATATGCATTGTGTTTTGTTCATGTACATTGGATTTCACACATTCCTTCATTCACATTGTGTTTCATACAATTGTTCTTTCCAAATTATTTTTTTAGTTAGATATCATGTGAAGGAGTCCTGGTGGTGTAGTCAGTTATGCTTTCAGCTGCTAACTGAAAGGTTGGGGGTTCCAATCCACCAGCTGCTCTACAAGCGAGAGTGCTTTCCCAAAGCCTCGGGGACCCCTCTGGGGAAGTCCCACTCCATCCGAGAGGTTCCAGTGAGCTGGAATTGACTGAGTGGCAGTGGATAACTTGGATTATGTTGTGCATCACATAAAGTTCAGATGTTTATTTAGTGATATAATCACCTTTATTTAGTTCCTAGGATGATTTACTTCCTCAAATGCAGCTGGGATTCCCAAGAAAGGGCTACTCATTCTTGGATAGATGGTTTAGACAGAGGACAGAGTCTGATATCTCTAACTACCTGCACCACACCTTCTGAGATATTTTGTGTTAGAAAAAGATTACTCTTATTTAAATGAACTTTAAATTTTAAAACTCTCCCCTAGGGGAGAGCCTTAGTCTTTAAATCAAATTTCCTACAGATGTCACCCTAATCTGTCACTTGTAGTTGTGACCATTGGATGACTAATTTCCCACTCACTGCCCCAGGCCATGGTCTCAGATGTAAACACTCTCAATTTCCTTGTGTCTATTAAGGATTTCGTTTCTTTTTATTTATTTATTTATGTGTTTGTTTTATTATTTTTGTGTGTGTGCATGTACCGTCAAATTGGATCTGACAGGTACAGGAGGAGATTGTCCCTCCTTCCCTGGCAGATCATCTGGTGGATTCGAACCGTGCGCCTCTGGGATTGCAGTACAGCTTCTTTGCCACTAGGCCACCAGAACTCCCCAAGGATTTCGTTTCTGACTCCTCAGATTTCACAACTGACTGTAATCTCTGTTGAGTTGTTATTTATTTGGGCTGCAAACTCCCATAACTTTTCTACTTTATTTAATTCAACCAACTTTTCAAAATTATTATTATTATTATTATTATTATTGTAAAATTCACATTGTGTTTTAAAGTGTGCATTTTAATGGCATTTAGCATATTCATAGTGATGGGTAACCACAACCACTCTATAGCTGCAGAACATTCTCTTCGCTTAAAATGAAGCCCCATACCCATTAAGCAGACACTATCCCTCTCATGTCTGTTAGTCCAAATGATAGTCTAAGTGTACTCTATTGTACATAGGGTTTTTGAGCACACTTAGACTATCATTTGGACTAACAGCCATGACAGAGATCACCACGTTGTGCCAAGAAATCTGGAGGACAACTAGTTGGCCAACTGACTGGAAGAGATCCATATTTACTCCCATTCCCAAAAAAGGTAACCCAGCAGAATGTGGAAATTATCACAATATAGCTAATATCACAACACTAGCAAAATCCTGCTGAAGATTATTCAGAAAAGACTTGGATAGTACATTGACAGTGAACTACCAGAAATATTGGCTGGGTTTAGAAGAGGTCATGGCACTAGGGACATTATTGCCAATGTCAGGTGGCTCTTGGCAGAAAGCAGAGAGTATCAGAAGAATGTCTATCTGTGTTTTCTTGACCATACAAAGGTATTTGAGTGTGTAGATCACAATAAATTGTGGCTAACCTTGAGGAAAATGGGCATCTCAGAACACTTGATCATGCTTATATGAAATGTATACTTGGACCAAGAAGCAGTCCTCAGAACAGAGCAAGCAAACACGGCATGATTCAAAATCAAGAAAGGAGTACACAACAACAACATCTCTAAAATACTGCCTTCTAGTAGTGTGATAATCTCTTTAGTAGGTTAGACTGAAAGTCACCAAAAACATGAAACAAACCATCATTAGAAGGCTACCATCTGTCAAAGACTACACTGCCAGAATTTTATTCTGAGTGTGAGACTTAAAGTCTGTGAATACATTTATTGGAAGTGTACTGTTGAAATATTCATGCATATGTATTCAAATTTTTTTTTCCTGAGGTCACCCTAACATGGTTTAAGTGTCACTTTTTTTTTTTTGTCCCTAAACCGTTTATTTCTCCTGACAGGGAGGTGGGCTGGATTAGGACCTGAAGGGCAGGGCCACTACAGACCAAGGGGAGTGTGGCCCTCAGGCGAAAGTGGAGTTGTTCCAGCCCACATTGGCCGCATTCATGTCATAGTAATTGATGTAGACCCTGCGGGACGGGAAGGTGGGCTTAACTCCACGAAGGGCAGGGCCACTACAGACCAAGGCAGGCGAGTGTGGCCCTCAGGCGAAAGTGGAGTTGTTCCATCCCACGTTGGCCGCATTCATGTCATAGTAGTTGATGTAGACTCTGTGGGGGCTGATGAGCAGCCGCAGGGAAAGCAGACCGCACAGCAGCTTGGTGTAGGTCTGGTTCTGCGCGCCGCCGATCTTGCTGGTGCTGTGCAGGCTGCAGAGCGCACAAGGATCGCTTGAGGCACCGAAAGCCATGAGCTGGTCTGGGACCACTTGCGCTGCGATGTACTGGGACGGTTTGCCGGTGGCCTGCGCCAGCTGCTGGGTAAGCTCAGAGAGCAGCCCGTCGGGCACGGATGCGCGAGGCACGTTCGTGTTGACCGCAAACATCGGCATGGTGGTGGAGAACAGTGAGCGTGGCGTCTGCAGGCCTGGAACTTAAGTGTCACTTTTATTACGTCTCTTCTCAGTGAATAAACTCAATTGTCTTTACTAAAAAAAAAAAAATCAAGAAAGGGAAAGTCAATCAGGGATGCATGCTTTCCTTTACCTTTTCAATCTGTATGCAGAACAGATCATTCAGGAAGCAGGGCTTTATGAGGAGAAGTGTGGCATCAAGATTGAAGGGAGACTCATTAACAACCTACAATATGCAGATGAGACAACCTTGTTTGCTGAAACTGAAGAAGACCTGAAGCACTTGATGCAAAAGGTCAAGGACTGTAGTCTTCAATATAGATTGAAACTCGACATCAAAAAGACAAAGATTCATAGCACTGGGCCAATTGGCAGCACCAGGGTAGATAGAAAAGAGATTGAGGTTGTTAGCAATTACAGCCTGCTCTGATCCACAGTCAACACTCTTAATACCAGCAGTCAGGAAGTCAAAAGATGAATTGCATTGGGAAAATCTTCTGTCATGGACCTCTCCAGAGTGCTAAGACCAACAATGTCAGTCTAGATACAAAGGTGTGCCTAATCCTGGCCATGGTCTTCTCAATTATTTGTTATGCATCAGAGAGCTGGACAATGACTAAGGATGACAGAATAATAGATGCCTTCGAGTTGTGGTGCTGGAGAAGAATCTTGAATATACCATGGACTGCTAAGAAAACAAATCGGTCTGTTTTGAAGAGGGTGAAACCAAGTCTCTTCTTGGAGGCTAGGATTTTGAAGCTCTGCTCCACTTACTTTGGGCACTTGGCCAGGAGAGATTGATCCTTGAAGAAGGACATCATGCTCAAAAGGGTGAACAGACAGCGTAGGAGAGGGAGACCCCAGATGAGATGGATTGATACAGTAACTGGGGTGATGGGGGTTGGTGTGTCAGAATTAGTGAGACTGGCTCAGGACAGGGAAGGCTTCAAAACTATTGTACAAAGGGTCACTATGCATCACAGGCGACTCAAGTAATAACATTCTATGACAGGTTTGGAAGCAGGAGTGACATCTACTTCCTGAACAACATGCCTTAGGAAACTATGAACTTGGATAAATGTTGATAGTTGTAGAGGGGCTTCAGACCTTTTGTTCTTAGGGTCACTATGAGTCGTGATACTCAAAGGCAATCAACAAAAACAACATCCCTCTCCATCTTCCCCAGTCCCTGGAAACCACTTACCTGTTGTCCCGAAGGATTTGCATATTCTAGACATTTCATATAAGCAGACCACTCAACATTTTTGAGCACCTGTTATGTGTGTTAAGAAAATCTTGAGAGAGAGAGAGAGAGAGAGACAGATTATGCATGTAAAGAGGAATCCTGAGGGTGCAGTGGTTAAGCATGTGGCTTTGAACTTGAAGTTGAGTGGTTCAAACCCACCAGTTGCTCCTCTGGAGAAAGAGGTGACAGTATGCTTCTGTAAAGATTTACAGCCTTGGAAACTTTACAAGGATAGTCTGCTCTTTCCAATAGTGTTGGTATGGGGTGGAATCTATTGGAAGGCCATGAGTGCTTTACTGTGTCAAATCCAGCATTGGCTGGGCACCAGAGAGTACAGAAATGAGTAAGACACTCTCTGTCCTTAAAGAGCTCACTGACACTGGGACAAGTGGTAAGTAAACAACTGAAGGACAATGTGATCATTATTGTAATAGAAATATAAACATTATGGAAACATGCATGAGCTCTGTAAGAGCAAGCTGCAAGAAGTGATATTTTGAAGTGTGGAAATAGCCGTTTTCTAGACCTCTGGGGTCTGTCATATGGGTAAGGGAGGGGACAGGGGAACTGGAGTAGAAAGGGGAGCAGTATGGCAAGGCACGAAGGCATAGAGGTGACAACTGTGCTCAAATGTGGTCGAAAGTGTACACACCCAGCAAGGCCATTCCAATTCATGGTGACTCCATGTGCACAGACTAGAACTGCATTCCACCTGGTTCTTAAAGCTGTAACCTTTTGGAAACAGATTTCCAACCCTTATTTTCCAAGTCACCTCTGAATAGGTTGGAACCACTGGTTAGTTGGTTGACTTCTTAACCGTTTGCATCATCTAAAAACTCCTTGTCACATTGTTGTTGTCATGTGCTACCTAGTCAACTACCACTAAT
The DNA here is from genome assembly GCF_000299155.1 of Elephantulus edwardii. Lineage (NCBI taxonomy): Eukaryota > Metazoa > Chordata > Mammalia > Macroscelidea > Macroscelididae > Elephantulus > Elephantulus edwardii. The sequence continues at coordinate 4,825,953 of NW_006399844.1, read as the reverse complement.
TGCTATTATTAGGTGCTGTCACATTGAGCACGATGCACAATGACCCTATGAACAGCTGACTTGAATTCTGTCGCACCCTGTTCCAGCCTCATTGTCTCTGATACACTAGAAGTCATTGCTGAAGTCACCAAGTCAGTGCATCTTGTTGGGGATCTTTCTCTCTTTCTTTGACTCTTCACTTTTCCAGCACGATGTTTTTTTCCCCAAGACTGGTCCCTCCTGAAAAGATACCCAAAGTATGTGAAGCAAAGTTTCACCATCCCTGCCTCTAAGAGGTGTTTTGGCTTCATTTCCTCCAAGAACACTACAATTCAAAGACAATGATTCTTCTGTTATCTTTTGCTCATTTCCAACTTTCAGATGCATAGAAAGCAGCTGAAAATTCTATGATTTAATCAAGCTTGCCTATTAATATTGAATGAATGAATTTGACAATATAATATTTTGACAGTATTTTAATGGCCCTGAGCTAGTTCTTGTTGAAGATAGCGATATTCAAGATAGAAAACACATAGGTTAATTCAATCAGATTCTTTCTGATTTTTAGCAATTTTTTTTTACTTCTCTGTCACTTTTGTTCTCAAGAAGTAAAAATTGTGTGATCTTAAGTCCAGTCACTCTATTGTTGATCATTTTTTACTGATATTTCTTCATTTCCTTAAGAAATACTCCTTGAGCCCCTGCCACATGGTAGGCACTAGGTAAGGAGAACATGCAGACTGACTTGAGTCCTCATGAAGATTGGAGGCATGAGGGAATGAACAGTTACAGTGGGCTGTGATCCCTGAGGAGCTCTGGTGGTGTAGTGTTTGCAAAACTCAGTTACTAACCCAAAGGTTGGTGTTTCGAACTCACCAGTCACTCCAGGAGAAAGATGTAGTCTGCATGGGTAAAGATCTGGAAACCCTGTAGAATAGTTCTATCCTGTGCTATAGTGTTGCTAGGAGTTGGAATTGACTTAATGACAATGGATGTGTTTTAAAGTTGGAGTTAAAGCTTTGGGTACAAAGATATTGCAAGAATAGTGTGGCATCTGATCTCCCTAGGAAAGAGAATCAGCCTAAATCTGAGTTTTATGAGTCTCTGTTCCTTTTTGAAAATTCTGATACTAGCCATCCCTCCTCGAGAACTCTCTACTTCTCAGGTGGATTCAAGAATTTGCTGGGGGAGAAAAAAAAATCGCTGCAAAGGCAAGAGATAATTCCGAGATCATATTCACAGTTATGCAGTTTATCAGGGAAACAATCAGTGTTTGGAATTAGGTTCAGCAAACTACAAAATGGGATGAGGCTCAGGAAACACGTAGGTAAAGTCTAGAAGGCTCCCCTGAATTGGAGCATACATTCCTCTGTGGTGGTGTAGGTCTGCCAAGAATTTGGCCTCCTTAAATGATCCAGTAGTCTTGAAGTCAGGCAGCCCACCTACATCATCAACAGCATCAACTAATACAAGAAAGAGAGCTAATCAGACTTCAGTGAGACTGTGACAAGGCAAAGCCTGACAGAGCTAGATGGAGCCAGGTCAGAGCTCTTGCAATGGGAACCTCAGCACCAGGGAAGAAGCAGCACAGTCCCTTGGAGTCAGAGGTTCCTGCTCCAGCTGCCTGGAATAATTGAGGGATTGTATCTTTCTGTTGACTTGGCTTGGGACTGTTATTTACTGAACCTGGGCTTTCATTGTGTGATATCCTTTACCTCCTACCCCACTAACCTTTTTAATAGACCCCACAACTGTGAGTAAAAGGAGATTCTTTAACATCTGGGTGATCATTTGCAGTGAATTTAGGACCCAGTAGTTAGAAAAGCAGATGCAAGCAACCCAAATGCCTATCAACAAACGAATGGGTAGAGAAGCTGTGATATATTTGCACAATGAGATACTATGCAGCACTGAAAAACAAGGAACTCATAACGTATTATAAAAATAGGTGACCCTGGGAGACACTGTGCTGAGTGAAGTAGTCACAAAAGGACAAATAATGCATTATGCCACTGTTATAAAACAGGACTGACATGGAGTTTGGGGGGAAACCAAGAAAAAAGGGGATAAATAGTGAACACTGCATTTAAATAGATGAGGAAAAGAACTGTCTAAAAGAAATATATGATTAGATATTATTTGCATGACAACAGTCCAGAATAAGAAGTGCATAGCAAAGTGGACTGGTGGGGCGGGAAGAAATTGTGCAACAATGAAAGTATCTTTTTAAAGAGAAAAACACACAATGAAATATGATGCTGCATTGAAAAACAAGGAACTCATTAAATATTATGCAAAATAGGTGACCCTGGAGGACATTATGCTGAGTGAAATATCTCAGGCACAAATGGACAAATACTACATAGTGCCACTGTTGTAAAGCGGGACTGACATCAGAGTTGGGGGAAAACTAAGAGGGGATAAACAATATATACTGTACTGAAACAGATGAAGGAGAGTACTATTTAGGAGGAATATATGATTAGGTATTATTGTCATGCTAAGAGTCCAGAATGCAACCTACATAGTGGAGTGGATTGGCAAGGGGAGATTGTATAAAAATGAAAGAATGTTTTTTTTTCACCTGTCAAAGAGAAAAGTGAACTTGGGGGAGGGGTGGGCAAGGAGGAAAGTGTGCAACAATGAATGAACGGAAATCCACGTTTTCTGTAAACTTTTGTTTAAATATCAATTTAAAAAATAATAATTTAAAAAAAAAGTAGGTGCTGTAGAGTGGGGGTGATGTCTGACCTTATAGCAATCAGCTTTAGCCTGTAGATGTTGATGGTGATAATTCCCCTTCATAGAGCTAGCAGGGGTAAGACTTGGCCATCCCCATGTTGCCCTGACTCCTTTTACACCCTCTCTTCTTTGGTAAAGAACATCTCTCTCAGCTCCTCTTGCCTATATAAGCAAACAGGCTCTTCTCTCCACATGCACGCCCCCGAGGACAGGATTCCTCTTGGTCCTAAGAGGACAGGCTCCTCTCAACCCTGGTCTCTGTCCTGCTCAAACAAGTGTTACAAAGCTCTTTTAGCTTTGCAAGTAAATACCCAGAGGAAGCTTCCTGCTCAAAGGTTCTGAATTTTCTCGCTGTGTATTGGCTAGGCAAACCATGTTCTGCCAACAAATGCCTCAAGGCGTCTCATTCCACGTACAAACCTCCTATCTAGACCGTCTCCATGCTCTGATTCTGTGGGCTGGGAGCATACTGTACCAACACACATTGTCACATAGCCCATGCTGCTTATGTTTCTGTGGCTTCGTGTGTTTATATTACCTTCCCTCGGTCTAGGAAGTTCTCAGCACTGGGACCCTGGAACCAAAGGGTGCATCTAAATCTTGATCCTTCATTTTGTTGAGAGTGTAAACTCCTTCTTACTGTCTGGGATTAGCTCTCTTTAAAGCCAGTGGGATGACAAAATTGACCAACCCCCTACAAGGACTCTATACACCTTAATTGCATTGTGGCCTGCCCCCAAGTGTTTCATGCATCTTATTTGCATTATTAGTAGACTCTCCAAGGGCCACAAGCATATTATTTTTATATCGGTTGTAGTCAAATAGATTTTGACTAATAGTAACCCTATAGGGCTGGGTAGAACTGCCCCATAAAGTTTCTAAGGTTGTAAAATTTTTACAGAAGCAGATTGCCACACCTTGCTCTCCTGAACTGGCTGGGGAACTTGAACTATGGCTCGCAACCAAGCACTTAACCATTTTTTCCACCAGGAATGCTATTTATATAGATCTCTGGTGGGAATCACAAGATCATGGCTAGAGGGTCATATTAAACTTCTCCAGAGACACTCATTAAAACATTATGCATGACAGCCAAAAATAAACAACAATATATCATTTCAACCACAAGGAAATATGTATATGACACAGAAGAACACACATTCATGAAAATAATGTGATAAAGCATCTATAATAATATGTTGAAAAAGCTCCTTTAAAGAAAGTGAAAAAGAGATATAAAATATTATGGAAAAACAGTGACTGTGGCAAGAGGGACAGGTGTATTGGAGATGGTGAGATTGGATCAGTATAGAGCAAAGTTCAGAGCCATTGTTCATAGGGTCACTATGAGTCATAGTTGACTCAATGGCACAGAACAACAATCATATTAAGACATGAATTAAAGGCAAGAAAAATACTATCCCAAAAGTGCGTGGCTCAAATCCACCAGATACTCCACTGTAGAAGGAGGGGCAATCTCCTGCTGTGCCAGTAAGATCCGATTTCAACAGTACACAACAAGAAGCAGGGAGAAAAAAAAATAAAAATGTTTATGATGGTTGGTAGTGAGACTATTAAAAACATATTACTAGGTTGAACTATGGGAAATTCTGATGGCCTAGTGAGTAGGGAGTCTCACTGTCAACCCAAAGGTAGGCAGTTCAAATCCACCAGCTTCTTTGTGAAAGAAAGAGGAATGATTACTTCTGTGTGATTTGCAGGCTCTGAAACCCTCTGAAGGGTCAGCTATGAGCCGGTTTCAATTCAATAGTAATGAGTTTGAGTTTTTTAGGTTAAAATACACAATATAGATTTTCTTTAAAAAAAATAAACTTCATATGGTTCAATGTAATACATATGTTAGTGAGAAGGGCCCAATATAAACTTCAACTTGAATGCCAGTTTCAGTACGAAGTAAGCACTGTCAATCTTGTCAAATCATGGACAAGTATATTTAAAACCTCTCTCTCTCTGGGCTTCAATTTCTTCATCTCTAAGATGGGTATAAAGATTATCTGTACCACGGAGTGTGAATAACATTAAATTAGCCTGTAAGGACTCTGCCATGCACAGCAATCCACAATGTGTAGTGACTCTATCTTGGGTGTTCATGCTTCCCTTCTTTAGTGTATTTTCCAAATTTCCTATAAGAATCATTTTCCCCTTCTTATTCTGGAACTAATAATTATTCTTTTTTTTTTTTTAAATATATTATAGTTTATGCCCTGAGGACCTTGTGCTTGTTCCGGTCTGGGCTGGGAATGTGGCTGGAGGATTCTTGCAGCCCTGCTGGCTCAGCTAGCTGGCGGGAGACAGTGTCCTAAGAGCAGGGCTGGATATTTGCACTCTGAAGGACCCTGGGAGCTTTATTTACAGAAGACACTCTGTCCTAGATCTTGATCTTACCCCAGCAGCTGCTGTATGGACTCGATTCCAAGTGATACTTCTTCCTTAGTCCTGCCCCTCAGACTCTAACCCCCTGAAACGGTACTCAGCATATGCCTCTGTCGGCACAGCCTTTGACACAGGGCTCTTCTTCTAGAAGTTTTTTGGTTTTCCAGCCCAGAAGCTGAGCTTAGCTTCTGTCATATCAAATATCCAAGAATGAGAAGTCTAAAGAAGAGCAGACCGGTCTATGTCTTGTGGTTGATGTTATGTGCTGTTGAGTCACTAGCCACTCATATCGACTGTGTGTATGTACAACAGCTCTGAATCCTGCTCCATCCTGAGCCAATCTTAATAATCTCTGACACACCTACCCCTGCTACACCAGTCACTGAATCAATCCACTCATCCAGGGTCTTCCTCTCCTGCTCTGTCCTTCCGTCCTTCCAAGCACATGATGTCCCTCTGTCCTTCCAAGCATGATGTCCCTCTCCAAGGATTGGTCCCTCCTTGCAACATGTCCAAAGTATGTCAGACAGAACTTCAGAATCCTTGCCCCCAAGGAGCAGCTTGATTTCACCCTCTCTAGGATGAACTTGTTTGTTCTTCTAGCAGTCGACGGTATATTCAATATTATATATTCTTCTCTCTCTCTCTCTCAAAAATTCTTGTTATGTACTGTCAAGTCAGATCCAACTGGCACAGGAAATTTCCCCTCCTTCTCCAGCAGAACATCTGGTGGATTCGAATCCCGCACCTTTGAGATTGCAGTGCACCTTCTTGCCACTAGGCCACCAGAGCGCCCTGGTATATTCAATATTGTTGTTGTTGTTTGGTGCCGTCGAGTCGTAGATGACTCATAGCGACCCTATGAACGAACAGCCTGAGGACTGTTTGTACATAGAGTTTCTGGAGGCAAGCCATTTCCGAAGTGGATGCCGCTCCTGCTTCCAGGCTTGATTTAGTCAGGAAGCTCGAGCCAACACTGTCCACCATGGGTGCCCATTACCACGATTGCCACTTCACTGTCACAGTCTTCAACATCACAGCAACCACGAGTTACCTCTGTACAGCAATGCACAGACCAGTGCTATACCACCTAGAAGAATGTTTGACAGGAAAACAATTTGAACCTGGTTGAGGGCCGCAGGCCTGAGGGCACTTTGGGCTTAAGGCCGCCTCCTGGTTCAAACCCTAGGCCCAGGCTGGCTAGTCTCGCTCCTGGGACAGAGCAAACCTGCACATCAAACATGCCCGGAAAGCAGTCAACTCCAAAAGTTTGCCACGATTCCTGCGCTCACACCACCATGCTCCTTCTGGAGGTGCCATCAATTCACCTATGACTCACAGCAAGCCTATGAACAGATCTGAACCTTGTCTTATCTTGCGCCATCCTCATCGTCTCTAACATGCTTGAGCCTGTTGTTACAGTCACTGTGTCAATCCATTTTGTTGTGAATCTTCCTCTTTTTCTTTGCCCCTCCACCTTCTCCAGCATGATGTCTTTTTCCAAGGACTGGACCCTCCTGACAACATGTCCAAAGTATGTGAGAAAAAGATTCAGCACACTTGCCTCTAAGGAGGACCCAGGTTGTACTTCCTTGAAAATAGAATTGTTTTTCTTTAGGCAGGCCATGGGATATTCAATAGGTCCATGGCTAGAGGGGACAGCGAAGCAAATAGTAGACTACTGTCTGACATCATACTAGGAGACTCAATCCATGTTCCTATTTGGTTTCATGCCCTTGGGTAGCTCACCACTTTTGAGAATCAATGAGAATACGCCATCCCCTTTTCCTTATGACTCAGGGTGAAGTCTCTCTCAGGGAGGAGTGATAGGGAATGGCAAAGGACACACTGACAAAGGAGATTAATCAGAACTGACTTTGACCAGCACTGTGGCAATTGGACAATTAAAACAGACATTCGGATGGCGGGGAAGAAGAACAAACTGGGGAGGAGGGTGGAGAGAATGGTGCGGCAATGAAGGAGTGAAAGCCCAGAATCCCTGTGAGTGTTCATTGAAACTAATAAAATTTAATGATAATAAAAAAAATAAGTTTTCTCTAGTGCAAAATGGGATGATAAGATGCTGCCCTCAGAGAACTGACATGAAATCCTTTTTTCAAACACTAAGTAATTGTTCCGTATCCTTCATATTGGTTTCCTAGGACTGTTCTAACAAGTATCACAAGCCAGATGGCTTAAAACAACAGAAATTCATGGTCTCACTGCTCTGGAAGCAAGAAGTCTGAAATCAGGATGTCAACAGAACCAAACAATACTCTCACCAAAGGTTCTAGAGAAGAATCCTGCTTTGACGTTTTTTGGCTTCTGGTTGCCACAGATGTTCCTAGACTTGTGACAGCATAGTTCCAACAACTGCCTCTATCTTCACATCTTCCCTGTGATTCTTTGTGTCCTTATCTTCCTCCTATAAGGACACTCTCCCTGGCAATCTCATGTAGATCCTTATCTTAATTATATCAGCAAAGATTCTATTTACAAATATGGCCTGACGTTCTGGGAGGGTAGGAATTGTTTTGGAGACATTCTACAATCTATTAGGGAGCTCTACTGAGTAGTCATTAGGGAGTAATGCTGTTAACCCATAGCGGAGGATCCACCAAAGAAGGATAATAATTCACCACCAGTGTGATTTACAACCTTTGAAACTCAACAAAGAATCAGCTATGAGTAGGTTCTGACTTGGTGGCAGTATCTTTGAATTGATACAATCTAGTACATTCCTTGCCCCACTCCCACCCCTGTTTTAGCTATCTATTGCTTCTATAACAGAGATACCACTGTTGTTTTTAGATATACAACTCATAGCAATCCTATAAACAACAGCTTTGAGCCCTGTCCTATCCTGTGCCATCCTCATCATCTCTGACATACTTGAGCCCACTGCTGCAGTCACTGTGCCAATCCATTTTGTTGAAGTTCTATTTTTAACTGACCCTCTACCTTTCTGAGCATGGTGTCCCTTTGTAACAAGTAGACTCTCCTAGCAACATATCCAAAGTATGAGACGAAGCTTCACCATACTTGCCTCCAAGAAGCACTCTGAGTGCACTTTCCCCAAGGCATATTTATTTGTTCCTTTGGCAGTACCACAACTCAAAGATAACAATTCTTCTGCTGTCATTCTTTTCATTGTCCAGATCTGGATGCATAGCGAGTGACCTGAATCAGACACACCTAAGTCTTCAAACTGATATCGTTGTTGTTGTTGTTATGTGCCATTGAGTCATTGTGACTCATAGCGACCCTATGTGCAAGAGACCTAAACGCCATTCTGTCCTGTGCCAACCTTGCTGTTTCAAACACTAACAGAATCGATCCATCTCGAGTGTCTTCCTCTCCTATACTGTCCCTCCACTCTTCCAAGCATGATGTCCCTCTCCAAGAACCAGTCCCTCCTTGCAACATATCCAAAGTATGTCAGACGTAGTTTTAGAATCCTTGACTCCAAGGAGGACTCTGGCTTCACCCTCTCCAGGACAAACCTGTTTGTTTTTCTAGCAGTCCATGGTCTATTCAATACTCTTCTCCAGCACCACAGCTCAAAGGCATCAATTATCTTCCTATCATCCCTATTCACTGTCCAACTCTCTGATGCATGGCATGTAATCACAAAGACTGTAACCTGGATCAGGCACACCTTAGTCTCCAGCCCAATGTCATTGCTCTTCAGTACTCTTGAGAGGTCCCTCACAGCTGACTTTCCCAATGCAGTTCGTCTCCTGATTTTCTGGCTGTTGTTACCAAGAGTGTTGACTATGGCGCCAAGTAAACTAAAACTGTTAACTATCTCAATCTCTTCACCATCCATATTGATGCTGCCAATTGGTTCAGTGGTGAGAATCTTTGTTTTCTTGATGTTGATCTTCAATCCATATTGAAGACTGTAGTCCTTGACCTTCTGCAGCAAGCACTTCAGGTCCTCCTCAGTTTCAGCAAGCAGGGTTGTGTCATCTGCATCTCTTCAGTGATTTGGAGTGGTCCCTGACATTGGACTTGCCCCAAACAATATGTCTACTGATGTCCTGACTGCTGGCACCCAGGATATTGATTTTGGATCTAAGTAAGAGGAAATCATTGACAGCTTCAATCTTTTTCTGTCTATCATGTTGCCAGTGGTGAGGATTTTTGACTTCTTCATGTTGAGATGTAAGCTATATTGAAAGTTGTAGTCTTTGATCTTCTGCAGCAAGTGTTTCAGGTTCTCCTCACTTTCAGCAAACAAGGTTATGAAATCTGTATAACTTAGGTTGTTGATGAGTCTTCTATTTTTCCCCCCCTGGCCAATTCAGTTCTTTATTAATGAAGCCCAGACATTCAAAGGCCATCATCAATCTTCATTTCCATGATTTTCAGAGTGGGCCCTTTTCACATCATGATTATTGTCATCTGTGTCCCTGGAGAATGAACAGCCTGGGAGAAGGGTGGGCTGGGACAGGCCAATGCAGTTAAAGTCTCACCTTTTTCGGTGTCACTGTCACCTTTGATGACTTCCACAGAGATGTCCTGGCTTATGCTCTCTGGGACTCTCAGGGTCTTGTCCCGTAAAGGTTCCATGCTTGCTTTATCATGCACCTGCTGGATTACAACTTCTCCAGATCAGTGTTTTATTTTAGAGACAGGCATGAATAAATAAACCACTGAGTGACGACCACGTTTCCTTCTCATCCTTCTGTGCCAACATTAACATATCCAAAGCCTTTTGATATTCTCCATGTTCTTGTTGAATTGTTAGTTCATGGGCATGTTTAAATTCATTCTGTTTTCCTTTCTCAGTCTTTTCAAAATCTCAGAAAGATAATTTGTCAACATCAGAATTTTCCTTGGATAAGAAGCCCAAGTTCACCTTTAGGACATGTAGCAGGTGGCGCATTTTCCCGTCCTCCAAATGCTGTTTGTTTTCGTTTATGTGTCTCTCGAAGAATAGTTCTAAAAACCTGTTTGAAAAGAAACCAAGTTTCAAAATTTCATCTGTTATATCTTCAGTGAAACTCAGGTACAATAGTTCTTCATCATCAGAGTGACTTTTTGTCCTCGACGAGCTTTGCAGTGAAAACTGGGGTAATGTCCCATATGCTGATAAGCTCAGAGGTGGGCAGAGAGCTGAGCAACTTGTCAAGGATCTTGATGAGAATTCTGAAGAATGCTGTCTTCAGTCTCATCCCACGCTGTGCTACTCTTGTATGACAGTGAAGGTGTGACCTTTTCTTTGCTACCATGTGTTAAACATCGCACTGTCTGCTTTGTATTAAACTTCTGAATCTGTCAAACTCTCAGTTTCTGCTTTCTGACAATCAGAGGTAAAACTGCTCAGTTCAGCCTGGGTTTCAGCTTCTGCTGGAGGATTTTCTTTTCCTTTTGGCAGGTGTGTAATACTGATACTGTGACAGGAAAGATTTTGCTTCTATCTTTAAAGTTCATGGAGTGAATGGCAATGGCTTGTTAGAAAAGAGTTCAGAAGGTTTATCCAAGAAGTCTCCACTGGACGCCTCGGAGGAAGTTAACGGATTCTGGTGGGGATGTGGGAATGAGCTCTTGGACACCCTGCCCCAGGCGGTTCTGGTGCTGGCTTTTCTGGTCCGGGAAGCTATGTCCTCCATACTAAAGAGGGAGGAACTGGAGTTCTTTGCAGTACCATTCATGAAGGCTTTGTTGGATTTAGATGGACCAAGGAAGAATCTCTCCGAAGAGAGTCCTGATGACCTTGTAAAAGACGGCAATTCATTTAATTCTTCTCTCATGTCAGCTTTTTCTGGTTCCCTGAAGGCTTTAGCAGCCTGTTTAATAATGACCTGGACTTCATTTTGGAATTGGCCTCCATTGTCATTCTAGCTAATCTGAACTTTTCACATCGTGCTAACTCCTTTTTTAGTTTCTCTCTTCGTTGTTGGTCTGTGTATTTGATGCTGCTACTCATACTTAATGGAACTGAGCAATCTATTGCCGCTTTGGCTGAAAGGATTTTATTATAATGAGCCATCATGTGATTCTTCACCAGTTCGAATGTGCTTAGTCTGAGAGAGGAGTCAGTGCAAAAAGCGTTACTTTTGGTGCTCAAATGTCCCGTAAGAAGGCATGGGGTGTCATATCTGGGGAGGACTCTCCGGCTGCCATCCATTATCGTTGATCCTTCAGCAGCCGCTGCAGCAGCCGGGGTCCCAAGGTTGTTGCTGCAGCCGGGTCCAGCCCAAGACTGCCAGTCGGCCTGGAGCTGCAGAAGGGACAGAGGCACTGGCCTGGGCCCCCCAGACACCAGGTGACCGTCGCCAGGCCAGTTGCTACGGGTGAGTCCTTGGAGGCGGGTCCTTCTTTCTATTCTGATGCCACATCCTTTTTCATAGAGTCCAGCTTCTTGAAGGATTTGCTTAGCATAAAGATTTAATAAATATGGAGAAAGGATATATCTCTGGTGCACATTTTTCTTGATTTTAAGCCATGTAGCGCTCCCCACTCTGTTTGGACGACAGAGCTTTTTGGGAGAGGCGTAGGTTTAGTATGAACATAATTAAGTGTTGTGGGATTCCCATTCTTCTCAATGTTAGCTTAGTTTGTTGTGATCTACATAGTCTAGTGCTTTTGCACACTTAATATGAATAGACATTCTTTTGAAATTCTGAACTTTCAGCCAGAGATAGGACAAAGGCATAAACAAGCAGACATTACCTTACAGTCTAGGATACTAGAAGTTCAAAATCAAGATGCCTGTTCTGGCAGCATAATATGCAGGAAGCTGCACTACTAACCCAGAGGTTGCAGCTCTGCTCTGTGGAAGAAAGAAGGGCAATCTTCTCTCATGTTATTAACTGGTTCAGCTATGGGGAGGTTCCCACTAGATTATACACAACAACAAAAACAATAATCTTTTGTGAGATAAAAGTTTGTATGGACCCCACCCCAGGGAAACTCTCCTTACAGATCAAGGCTGGGTTGGGGTTAAGGTTGAGACTCAACACTGTTTCATTCACCAGGTCATGGGGAATCCTTACTTAACTTCCCCATTCCATCATTACCCAGAAGAAACAGAAGAGGAGAAGTCAAGGGAAACTCAGTGTTTGACTCCTCTGAGTTCTGGGGTTTGTGGGAGCTTCAGGGGACAGAGAGTCTTCAGGTGCCCCAGGAGAACTACTCAGGCACCAGGAAGCACAGACTGGGGATGAGAGGGCCTGAGAAGCACTCTCTCTACACCACAGATCCCCCTGGGATTTGGCACAAGAGAAAGTTTGTCCCTGGCCTGTCATCTTCTCTGCTCCACTGCCTTCATGTCTTAGGTTGCTTTTCCCATCTTTCTCCTGGGAGGCTTTTTTCTGTCCCCCTTTTCATCTAAAGCAGCGGAAATGAATCATCTTCTGGCCTGCTTGGTAAACAGCCCTCTGACCTCTGCTGGCCTCTCCGCCTGTTCCTCTGTGGCTGCTCCTGGGCTAGGCCTCAACCCCCACAGGGAAGACTCTTCGTGGTGGGTTATTCTTGGTACTGCCCCCTCCCCTGGCCTGGTGGCCTGCCCTTCTGCTTTCTGGCAGAGATGGAAAATGACACACAGCATTCCAAATGATGGTTCTATGAAGCTGATCAGAGAGTCTGGGGAAGCAAGGGAGGGGAAACGTGTGTTTGTCGTGTGTTTGTTTATTCTTTTGGAGTAAAACAGAACCAAAAGTTTTCCATTTCAAACTTTTAAAAATGGACTGTTCAGTGATAATTACATTCACCTTGTTGTGCAACCATCATTACTAGCCCTTTTCAAAGGTTTTACATCCCCCTCAAACAGAAAATCAAAAGATGAGTTGCACTGGGAAAATCTGTTGTCAGTGACCTGTCCGGAATACTAAAAAGCAAAGAGGCCAGTCCAGAGACTAAGGTGTGCCTAATCCAGGCCATGGCCTTTGCCAGCACTTGCTATGCATCAGAGAGACGGACAATGAGTAAGGATGATAGAAGGATGCCTTTTAACTGTGGTGCTGGAGAAGAGTCTTGAACATACTATCGACTACCAAGAAAGCAAATAGGTCTGTCTTGGAGAGACATTCAACTCTCTGGGGCTGTGGGAGCACACAGGTGTTTAGAGGAGAGGGTAAAACAAGAATATAAGTACCTGTGATGCAAGGTGTGCATGCAAGTATTCAGAGCCAAAAGGGAGGGACTGATGGTTTTATAGCTTTTCCACAAGGCCCAACATGAGGCCTGAGTATGAAGGACAGTTTCCCCAGAAGGTGTCATTGGAACAAAACTATGTCTCTCAGTAGCCATTGGTAAGTGCTTGGCTGCTAATGGAATCAGGAGTTCAAATCCCTCTGAAAGATCTGTAGGAGGAAGACATAGTGATGTGGTCCCATAGGGACTACAGCTTGGAGCTCTGGTGGCCTAGTGGCAAGTAGCTACCCTGCAATCCTGAAGGTGCATGGTTCAAATCCACCAGATACTCCACTGCAGAAGGAGGGACAATCTCTTGTGCCAGTCTGATCCAATTCGATGGTACACAACAAGTTGTTGTTATGTGCCATTGAGTCGCTTAGGACTCATAGCGACCCTATGTACAACAGCCTTAAACCTTGCTCTGTCCTATGCCAATCTCACTGTCTCCAACACACCCACCCCAATTGCCTCAGTCACTGAATCAATCCACCTCATAGAGGGTCTTTCCCTCCTACGCTGTTCCTCCACCCTCCCAAGCATGGCGTCCCTCTCCAAGGACCAGTCCCTCCTTGTAACATGTCCAAAGTATGTCAGATGAAGCCTCAGGATCCTTGCCTCCAAGGAGAAGCCTGGTTTGACCCTCTTTAGGCTGAACCTGTTCTTTTAATTTCCTGGCTGCTGGTGCCAAGAGTGTTGACTGTGGAGCCAAACTAAAGCTGTGAATAATCTCAATTTCTTCACTGGCTATCATGATGCTGCCAACGGGTGCAGTGGTGGGAATCTTTGTTTTCAAGAAGGAAAAAGAGTACTGCCTAAGATTGCTACTCAAATCACAATAAAAAGTTAAAAATTCCAACCCTGTTAGACAGTTTCTACTTTGTCACTTGAACTCACTGTGAGTAAAAATTCATGGGACAAGTCTAACAACATCAGCCTGACACTAAAGAGATGTAAACTATAGCTTGTAAAGAGAGCTCTGATAAAAGGAGCTCAGCTTGGATTCCCCAGCAGGTCCATGCGGGAAGGATGGGCAATCTCCTCCTGTGCAATTTTACTATCTTTGAAATCCTGCTATGAGGGAAGAGATCCTCCGATGGTACATAACATCAACAAACGTAGTTTGTAAATTCTTGTTTACATTTACCCCCCCTCGGTGTACAGCCCATGTCAATGTTATGGCCCATGGGAAGGGAGGCTGGACAAAGGTTCGAGGCTGCACTTTATTCTGGCATGGGTACCTTAAGAATTCCTATCTAATTTGAAAGGGATCTTGAGACAGAGATCTCTGTTCCTTTTATATAGAGAGATGAGCTCCTTGGGCTAGGGTTTGAGCTTGTGTCAGTGTAGCTGATCAGAAGTCCAGAGCTAAAAAAAAAAAAAAAAA
>NW_006399844.1:4807989-4811155 GCF_000299155.1 Elephantulus edwardii | reverse complement strand
CGGGGACTGGGGGTGACCGCAGCGGGGGCGGGGCGGGCGGCCACTGCTCGGGGATGGAACTGCGCTTTCCAGTCTAGTCTTCCCGACGCACCGACCTGGGTGGCTGTGGGCCGATCCCCGCCGGCCAGTCATGGGCGACCGGGAGCGCAACAAGAAGCGGCTGCTGGAGCTGCTGAGTGCGGCGGGCACCGGCAACGCTCAGTGCGCGGACTGCGGGGCAGCAGGTAAGAGCGCCGCCTGCTCGGCTCCTCCCCGGGGCACTGCGGGACCCCGCCAGGACCACGGCCTCAGACCTGACCCCCACCGCACTCTCCGGACCTGACACTCCGTTCACCTTCAGACCCCTGCCGCCCCGGTGCTCTGTCCAGCCTGCGCCTCACCCCTCGGGGCACCCCTGGGTCCCAAGGGCTGCACTCTGGATTAAGGCACTTCCCAATCTTGGCTTCCGATACCCCACACTTAGAGGGGCCCAGACCTCGAGCCCAGGAGCCCAGACCTCGAGCCCAGGAGCCCTGACCCCCTAGCTGACTTGTCTTCTTTCTTGTTCTTGGGCATCGGTCGGGCTCTTTCCCCGTCCCTGGTCCACCAGCCTCGGACCCCGATGTCCCGAGGGGGGCCGAACTCAGATACCCCCACCTACAGCTTCCAGACAGGAGCCCCGGACAGGCCTGCCCCCTCCCAGTGCCTCTCCTCTCGGTTCCTCCTGAATCCCATCACTTCCACGTCTCCCGTCTCAGCCCCACACACCCATGCCCTGTGCTCTCTCCAAAACCTCAGTCCCTCGGGGGCCTGGTGGGGTCACCAGACAGCTCCATCCTGGGAGCTCAGTTAATCCAAGGCGGGGATGTCGCCAGGGAGTTCAAGGATCTTATCACCTAGATTCTCCCTCTCTCAACGACCCCACTCGCCCTGGTTTCCTTACCTTGCCCTCCCCCCAACCCCTTTCCTGTCCTTTCACCCCTCAGATCCTGACTGGGCTTCTTACAAGCTGGGAATCTTCATTTGTCTGAACTGCTCCGGTGTCCATCGTAATTTTCCAGACATCACCAAAGTGAAATCCCTGAGACTTGATTTCTGGGACGACAGCGTTGTGGAGGTAAAGTGAGGTCGGAGAAGGCAGTCTTTGAAGAAGGCTTTCCCCAACTCCATCTCATAAAGAGGAGGAAGCCTTGGGGGGTTCAGAGAGGAGCAGTAACCTTAGCTGTAGTTTAGATAGAAACTCAAGAGTTCAAATCCTTCCCCCATCGCTGCTTACTTACAAGCTATGAAACCCTGATTTGGTGACTAGTGTGGTCCCTCTGCTTCCACTTCTATGGTCTGGGGATGCTGCCACCATGAGTCCTGGAAGGATGAAATGTAGGCACCCAATTTTCTTATTGAGGAAGTACCTAGACTGGAACAAAAGTGTCCTGATTCATGGTCTATGGTTCCCTTCCTCTGCCCCCACACCAGAAAGGGGGATGCATTGCTCTTGTGACCTCTGGGGATGGAAGATGTTTAAGCCTAAATGATTATACACCACTTTGGCCAGAAAAGTCTTCCACGAGCAGGCAGTTTTAAGTCGTGCTGGTTTGCTGAGGGTCAGTTGGGGAAGCGGGTTGCATTTACTGAGTCTTCTCCAGGTGCTGTGCTCATTTGGCTTTCCTTATTTGCTCATTCAACATAGGATGAGCATAAATCTATGTATGCTGGGTCCTGGGAGAGAGATATAAACAAGACGAGGTCTCTTCCTGTATGGAATGTATTTTCTAGTGCAGGAGAAAGACTGGAAATGAATACATACACCTGAACATTACTTGTGTCACGTAACACCTTTCCTGGGTAGATAATGATTTACCCACCCTGAAGTTAATAGGATCCCACAGTAAATGAGTGGCACAGTGGGGATTTAAACCCTATTCTCTTTGGATCCCAAACGCTTGTAATTTTTTTTTTTTTTATTTTCCTTGCTCCCTCTCATGTACATTTCTTTTTTTTCTTCTTTTTTTTTAATTTTTTTTTTATTTTATTATTTTGTGTGTATACCGTCAAATCAGATCTGACTGGTACAGGAGGATGACATTGCCCCTCCTTCTCCAGCAGAGCATGTGGTGGACTTGAACCACGTGCCTCTGGGATTCATGTACATTTCTTGACACAGTTCTCTAGCTGTCAAGGACAAGAATAATAGGGCTCGCTCTGGTGGAGTGATGTGTGGGTGAGTGAGGTGGGATGGAATGTGGGTGAGTGAGGTGGGATGGG
Source organism: Elephantulus edwardii (assembly GCF_000299155.1). Taxonomy (NCBI): domain Eukaryota; kingdom Metazoa; phylum Chordata; class Mammalia; order Macroscelidea; family Macroscelididae; genus Elephantulus; species Elephantulus edwardii. The sequence continues at coordinate 4,808,914 of NW_006399844.1, read as the reverse complement.
GTGTGGGTGGGTGCCTTAGCCTCAAATATGCCCTCTGCTGTAGGGTTCTCAGATACCAGAGAATTCCATTCAACACCCTGACTTATGGCACCAGCATCCACTGTTTCCATCTTCTAGCCACATCTATCACCTGCAATCTTGTAGACATTGCTACTAGGGGTCCTGGCCATCTGTGGAAAGGTTAAGTGGAAGAACATGGGCTTTGGAGTCAGATAGGTCTGGGTTCAAATCCCAGCTGTGCCACTTTTTAGCTGGGTCACCTTGGGCAAGTCATTTAACTGCTCTGAGCATTTGTTTCCTCATCTCTCACACAAGCAGCTCTCATGGCCTAGTGGTAAGGAACTGCACTGCCAATGCAAAGGCACAGCTGCCCCGTGGGCAGTCTCCCATGTGATTTATAGCCTGATGGTTGAGGTCCAATGATGGAGAGGATCAGATGAGCTAACGTGTGAGAATTATGAAGTGATCCGCCGAAATGAGGCATGTTCATTATTGTGCTTCATTTTTCACACTGACTTGAAACCCCAGGTTGAAAAATCACTCTCGGGGGCAGTGTCTTCTGATACAGCCTAGGAGCCAGTGGGACCAGTGCCTTTCTTGGTAGACTGTGGTTTCACTTCACTTTTTTAAAAGTTCTAATATCCCCCATTGCTCTTGTCTTGCAGTTTATGACCCACAATGGGAACCTCCGTGTGAAGGCCAAGTACGAAGCCCGAGTCCCTCCTTTCTACTATGTCCCCCAGGCTGATGACTGCCTGTAAGTGCGTGACTGCTTAGGGGCTGGTAGAGGGGTCTTCCTTGTCCCACCTCATCTACCCACACCCCTTCCCTCCATACCCACTCATATCCCTTCCCACCTCATCCACCCACACCCCATCCGTCCTCACCCATCCACACCCTGTCCCACCTCACCCATCCACACCCC
>NW_006399844.1:4767620-4803707 GCF_000299155.1 Elephantulus edwardii | reverse complement strand
TAATTGGGATGGGAGTGTCAGAGACAGTGCGATTGGCACAGGACAGAGCGGAGTTTAGGGCTGTTGTACATAGGGTTGCTATGAGTCGCAAGCGGACTCGACGGCACATAATAACAACAACAGAAGGCCCTGTGCTACATGCTTATGTGCATTAATTTGTTTCATTTCCTCAACAGTGCTTCAAGATAAGTAAGTACTGTTAGTATTTTTATGATCCTGATGGGAAAATTGAAGCTTAAAGAGGCTGAACTGGGCCTAGCTTGTCTGATTTGGTCTCTGGACTGTTGGGAGAATTCAGTGTAACATGAGAAAGATGAAGCAGCAAATGTTCAAGTCCCCAAGAAGAGAGGGGTCTGAGGGATACTGGTCCAACGTGACCCCCTGGGCCCCTCTGCAGGTTAGCTGCTTGAATCTCCTGCTCAGGGTCTCAGCTTTGTCATCACAGCCACTGGATAGCACCTGTGTAAATGAAGGAGCGGGCATCCCTCTAGACAGACAGCTTCATGAGGGGAACAGCTTGCAAGCTTTCGGCCCCTTTGATTCCTGGTTTTATCACCACTTGGTGGTGAAGTCACCACACCTCTGTTCCTTAGCATTCTCATCTCTGCAATGTGGATCATTATATCTGCATCCTAGCATGGTTATCAAGATTAAATTAGCTAGCAGATGTAAAGTTTCTCACACAGCACCTAATACATGGTACACATTTCATAAATACTGCTTTGAATCAGCTTTTGGATTGTCTGGCCCCTGTCCGAGCTGAGGAATGTGTCAACTTGATGTCACATTCATCACATGACAAGTTCAACTTGAGTGGGTCTCATTTTGCTTCATTGCTGCTAGTCTTTTGTTCCAAGGTAAAAGGAAGCACCTACTATGTGTCAGTCTTTCTGCCAGCATTTCACAAACGTGACTTGCTATGACTACAGCACCTTTCCTACCCTCTCAGCCTTTTCAGCTGAATATTGCTGGATTTCCCCTCACTGTTTTTTTTTCCTTCATTTTTTTAATTATTTTGTGTGTGTGTGTATCGTCAAATCAGATCTGACTGGTACAGGAGGAGATTGTCCCTCCTTCTCCAGCAGAGCATCTGGTGGATTCGAACTGCACACCTCTGGGATTGCAGTGCAGCTTCTTGCCACTAGGCCACCAGAGCTCCTCTCCTCACTGTTCTAAAGCTCCTCTAAATTCCCCATCACCAGGATGAGGACAGGTGGCTCCTGGCCTCCATTTCTTCTCCCCACTCCAGTGCTGTGGCCCAGGGTTCTCACCCCCCGAGGAGGTTAGTGACTCTCCTCAATATCTAGGGAGTAAGCGCTGTGGACCAGGCAAGAGGACTTCTGATTATTGTAAGGGCATTTAAAAGAAGCTCAGTTTACGACAGTGCAGGTGAAAGAAATGGAATAGGTTCTAAGGATTAACCTACAGTGGAGCCAACTTCTGAAAGAACCAGATAAGGAACTCACTCACCATCAGTTTTCTCAGATTCCATTTCTTGTCACTGTGTCCTCCTTAGCTAGTCCTTAGCTTAGACCTTCCTTTATAGAGCTGAGAGCAAGTCTTTGCCAGGTCCCAAGCTTGTACCTTCCACCTTGGTCCTAGAGTAAGCTCCTGATCAACCGCTCTTCAGGTTTTAGTCTACATCTTAGGGAAGAGCTCTGATTGATTATTTTGGCCCAAGTGTCCAGCCCTAGGTCATTGCTTATAGCCATGGGGCAATGCCATACAAGCCTTAAAACATTTGCCTGCAAGGGAAGAGGAAACCAAATAAAATAAGTCACCACTTGGCTACATAGGATAGCTCTGGTAGCCTTGGAGGTAAGGAATTGCATTGTCACCTCAAAGACAAGCAGTTCAAATCCACCAGCCGCTCCTTGGGAGAAGGATGGATAATCTCCTGTGCACTTTATAACCTCTGAACACCTGCTGGAGAGTCAGCTATGAGCTGGTTGGATCTGATGACAAATTGACTTCATCGAGTTTTTTCTGATGTCATGAATGCCAATATCTAGTTGAGCTAGCACTGAAAACTTCCTATGTGCTCCATATATACATATATATACATATGTATGTATGTATACATATATATGTGTGTGTATGTATATGTATATATATTTGTTGTTATGTGCCATTGAGTCACTTGTGACTCATAGCAACCCTATGTACAACAGCCCTAAACTCTGCTCTGTCCTGTGCCAATCGCACTGTCTCTGATACACCCATACCGATTACCCCAGTCACTGAATCAATCCACCTCATAGAGGGCCTTCCCCTCCTGTGCTGTCCCTCCACTCTACTAAGTATGATGTCCCTTTCCAAGGACGGGTCTCTCATTACAATATGTCCAAAGTATGTCAGATGGAGCCTCAGAATCCTTGCCTCCAAGGAGCCGCCCAGTTTGACCCTTTCCAGGACGAATCTGTTTGTTTTCCTAGCAGTCCATGGTACCCTCAATAATTCTCATCTCCAGCACCACAGCTCAAAGGCATCAATTCTCCTTCTATCCTCCTTGGTCATTGTCCAACTTTCTGATGCATAACAAGTGAGAGCAAAGACCGCGGCCTGTATCAGATGCACCTTAGTCTCTAGAGAGACACCGTTGCTCTTCAGTACTTTGGAGAGGTCCCTAACAGCATATTTTGCCATCACAATACGTCTTTTAATTTCCTGGCTACTTGTGCCGAGAGTGTTGACTGTGGAGCCAAGCAAACTATAGCTGTGAATAAGCTCAATCTCTTCGCCATCCATCCTGATGCTGCCAATTGGCCCAAGTGGTGAGAATCTTTGTCTTCTTGACATTGAGCCTCAATCCATATTTGGAGACTGCAGTCCTTGACCCTTTGCAGCAAGCACTTCAGGTCCTCCTCAGTTTAAAATCTCTCAACAATTCTGATGTATTTTTGCATAGAACACTCTGATGCAAATATTGCACATGTGCATATAACACATCATTCTCATCAGGAACTATCAGGCCAGGAGATTGCATAGGATTAAAAAGCTGTATAACACATGCATTATTTGTATAAAATTTGGTAATATCTTTGGCATAGTTCACAAGAGTTAAGTAGCTTGCTTTGGTCACACAGGGGCTAAATGATAGAAAGGGACAAGACCCCACGTGGTTTGACCCCAAGACAACTTCTCTCTCTGGTTCAATCTCCTGATTTCATGAATAGGTCACAGGGAGAGACATTTTTGGACCATTTCAGCTCAAGCTTATAAACATGACAGTTGTTGTTGTTAGGTGCCATCATGTAGAGTACAACTCACAACAATAGATCTGAACTCAGCCCTATCCTGTGCCATCCTCACAATCTTCAGCACTGTCAGGCCCTGTCACTGTGCGAATCCACCTGGTTCAGGGGCTTCCTCTCTGTCCCTCTCCCCTCCCAAACATGATGTTCCTCTCCAGGGAGTAACTTCTAGCAACATGCCCAAAGTATGTGAGATGAAGCTTTATCATTTTTGGCACCAAGGAGCACTCAGGCTGCACCTTCACCAAGACATTATCTCTTTGTTCTGTTGGCAGTCAGTGGGATGTCTAGCACTCTTTTCCAACACCACAATTCAAAGGCATCAACTCTTCTTCTCTCATCCTTAGTTATAGTCCAGCTCTTAGATGATTAGAAAATGACTGAAAAGACCATGGCTTGCATCAGGTGCACCTTATTCCTCAAACTGACATTATTGCTCCTCAATAATTTGGAGAGGACTCTGACTAAAGACTCTCTCAGTGCAATACATCTCCTGATTGTTAGTACCAAGGGTATTAATTGTGTATCAAACTAAGATGAAGTTGTTGACAGTTTCACTCTTTTCTCCATCCATCATGATGTTGCCTATTGGTCCAGTGGCTAGGATTTTTGTTTTCTTGATATTGAGATGCAATCCATACTGAACGCTGTGTTCTTGGCATAGTAGATGGCAGTGTAGATGGTCCAGAGGGCCCAGGTACCTGCCTCATTGATCCAAAGGCTGAGGTTGGTCCTGGAATAACCAGTGGACATTTTTACTCTCCACCTTTACCAAGGGAACACTGGGCAATGTCCAACTGTGACAAGTTGAAGAGGGCTGGTTGTGGTGCTCCTGGCATCTTATCTTGGGATGATGCCAAGAATCTTGTAAAGCACAGTTCCTCACAAGAAAGAATTCTCTGGTCCCAAATGTCAAATAGTACTGAGTTTGAGAAATCCTAGAGGCAGAGATTGTGAGGATGGCACAAATAGGGTAAGGTCACAGCCTGTTCATAGAGCCGTTATGAATTATAGTTGTTTCAACGGCTTCGAGTAACACCACCATAAAGTTTCCAAGGGTGTAAATATTTATTGAGTCGACAAATCTTTACAGGAGCAGACTGCCTCGTGTTTCTCCCACAGAGTGACTGAGAGATGCAAAAAAGCCCAGTGCTTAACCCACTGTGCTACCAATGTTCATTTTCAAACCCACGATCTTGGAGAGTTACTGTGGGAAGAAAATGCATCAGATAAAGCTGACCAGAGATTCTCTCTATTAACTCAGGGTCTTAAAGGAACAATGGATTCGCGCTAAGTACGAGCGACAGGAGTTTATGGCGGACGGGAAGGTCATGTCACCCCCAGGTAACATTTTCATCATGTTTCGAAGTTTGTATTCTGATGAGCTCTAGAAAACAAAGTGGCCATCTATTAGAAGCAAGGTCCAATCAAGAGATACCCCTAGCCTTCGCCCTGCCACATTCTCCTTTCCCTGAAAAGAGGTGAAGCACATTGGTTGATGGGAATTTATGGTTTGAACAGCAGAGATGTGTATTTGTCTCAAGTGCTGGCAAGCTCTTTGCACAGATTGCAGAAAGACTTCCTCATGAGCTGACCGGTTAGAGAAACAAGCCATGCTCTTGGCTAATGTCGCTCCTGGTGGGGTCCGAGGTTTGGTGAGGAGTTTGGGCTGGGCTTCCATCTCCCTTCCTGTTTGTGTAAGGAGCTCTGGTGGCCTAGTTTGTTACGTGTTGCACTGCTGACTGAAAGGTGCAAATCCACCAGCCATTCTGAGGGAGAAACATGGGCTGTCTCCTCCTGTATAGATTTACGTCTTCGAAAACCTGATGGAGGGTTACAATGAGCCAACATTGACTCAGTGGTAGAAGGTTTGGTTCTGCTTTTGTGCAAGGCCTAATAACCTCTGGTGGAAGTGTCTGCCCAGCTTCTCTTGCTCTAGGCTGATACTGATCCGGAGAGCAGTGTATGAAGCCACTGGGAGGTCAAACAAAGACACACAGACCTCTTGCTACCAAGCTGGTTCTGACTCATGGTAACCCCATGTGTTAGACCTGTGCCTCTGAGAGGTTTATTGGCTGTAATCTTTACCCAGCAGATCTCCAAGGCTTTCTGCCTCAAACTGATAATGTGAAGGGCAGTAGCTTAAAGGAAGTTGTGACGGCTCTGGTGGCTTAGTGGGTAAGGAATTGTGCTGCCAACTCAAAGTCAGGCAGTTTGAATTCACTAGTCACCCCGAAGAAAAAAGATGGACGGTCTCTTCTATGCCCTGGGCAGCCTCTGAACACCTGATGGAGGGTCGGCCAATTTGGTTCTGACTCCACAGACATTACAGGGACCTTCTTGGGACCCAGAGACAGTCAGTTCACACATATTATTCCTCACACCAACTCGGAGGTCACTCATTATTCCTGCACTCTGGGTAGTTTTGTTGGATTGATGTCTAGGTGAAGTAGTCAGACTTCATGTTTTAAGACCCCTTTCAGTACAAGCCCAGTTTCTCAATATTTAACCCTTTTAAGGGTTTAAGAGACACACTAGTGCCTGGTTACCCAGTAAGCAAGACAAGCCCAGCTCACTTGTGTTTACTAACCGTTTCACATTTTTGCCACATCAAATATTGTGCTTCTAGTTTTGATTGGATTCTAGCTCTCTCCAAACCTCACAGTATCTTCCTTCAGAATCAAAGCCCATGGCAGGGAGGAAGTACCCAGTAAGCAAAACAAACACTGCTTTACTTGTCCGTTTTGTGGTTTCTTTAAAAATTTTTTATTTTATTATTTGTGTGTGTGTGTGTGTACTGTCAAATCAAATCTGACTGGTACAGGAGGAGATTGTCCCTCCTTCTCCAGCAGAGCATCCGGTGGATTCAAACCATGCACCTCTGAGATTGCAGTGCAGCTTCTTTCCACTAGGCCACCAGAGCTCGCCTACTTGTCCATTTTTATGATTGCTTTGTGTACTCCATCCCTGAGAAAGCCAGCATCCAGGAAAAGTCAAGGAAAAAAAGGCTCTGATGAATGGGAAAGCCCAATGGAAAGTATAAAGCCACCCCAAAATTGGCTCCAAATGGGACGCTGTGTCCTACAGCTAAAATTACCAAGTTGAGACATTTGGGCAGCTGATGAAAGGCTTGTTCAACCTGAAATTTTGGGCAGCTGATGAAAGGCTTGTTCAACCTGAAAGCCTATGTGCTTAGTGAGCTGTGTGTTCATTCTAAGGTCGTGAACACTCAATTGCCTCTCATCTTTGCTTGTCCAAGGTTACCGAGAGGGATTCCTGTGGAAGCGGGGAAGAGACAATGCACAGTTCCTGCGGAGAAAGTTTGTCCTTCTGGCCAAAGAAGGCCTCTTGAAGTACTTCACTAAAGAAGAGGTAAGAGGCCAGACCTTGGGGAGCCCTTCTCTCAGCACTTGGCCCTCAACCCACTGAGGGCTACTTTTTTTTAAATTTTTTTTTTATTTTTGTGTGTGTGTACCGTCAAATCAGATCTGACTGGTACAGGAGGAGATTGCCCCTCCTTTCCCGGCAGAGCATCTGGTGGATTCGAACCGTGAGCCTCTGGGATTGCAGTTGCAGCTCCTTGCCACTAGGCCACCAGAGCTCCCCGAGGTCTACTTTTAAAATAGTCCCTTGTGGATGAGGGAGCCCTGGTGGCACAGTGCTTATTTGCTTAGCTGCTAATCAGAAGGTTGGCTGTTTGAACTCACCAGCTGCTCTATAGGAGATAGAGACGTCAGTCTGCTGTTGTAAGGACTCTAGAAACTTACGGGGCAGTCCTTTGTCCTATCCTGTCCTATACTGGACAACAATGGATTTGGTTTGGGACTTTTTTTTCTTTAATTTAGTTTGTTTATTTTTCATTTCAATGAACATCTACAGAGATTTTGGAATTCCATTCATTCATTGTTGCACCCTTCTCCCCGCACACCCCCCTCCCCCTCCTCCCCTTTGCTCCTCTCCTTGAAAAGCTAAGGAAAAACTCCCTCATTGGTACGCAATCCCCCTGCACCTCCCCAAACCCCACCACCCACCCCCAAATATAATCCACTCTGCAACCCTCATTACATACTCCTACGATAAAAATAATGCCCTAAAACATAATACTTTTAGACTATTCTCTCCCCCATAGACTTCAATGCCATAAACATATTTCATCCAGTTTTTCTCAGTCTTACCCCCACCCCAATGCCAGCCTCATTCTACAACAGTGGCACCGTATAGCATTTGTCCCTTTGTGACTGAGATACCTCACTCAGCATAATGTCCTCCAGGGTCACCCATTTTGAATAATATTGCATGAGTTCCTTGTTTTTCAATGCAGCATATTATTCCATTGTGCAAATATACCACAGCTTCTCTACCCATTTGTTTGTTGATGGGCATTTAGGTTGTTTCCAACTCTTTGCTATTGTAAACAAAGCCGCGATAAACATGGGTATGCATATATCTACTTGGATGTCATTTATGGTCTCTTTAGGGTATATTCCCAGTAGTGGAATTGCTGGGTCAAATGGTATCTTTATTTGCAACTTTTTGAGAAAGCGCCACAATGCTTTCCACAGTGGTTGCACCATTTTACAGTCCCACCAACAGTGAATCAGGGTTCCAGTCTCTCCACAACCTCGCCAGCATTGGATAATCTAATATTTTTGTGGTGTTTGGTGCTATGGTGATAGAGTCTGTAGTGAGTTTCGATGCTCACTCAGAGACCAAGCATCTCTGGCAATTTGACTCCACCAGCGGCTCCTGAGGAGGAGAGTGTTGAGAAACCACCCATCACAATTTATAGCCTCATAAAGCGGATGGAGGGTCACTATGAGTCGGAACAGACTTGATGGAAGTGAGGCATTTTTGTTCTTTTTTTAATGGAGAATCTCAGTCAAATAAACTTCCAACATTCTGCTACTATTTCCTCTTTTATATAATCTTTCCAGCCTGCTAAAACACATGCCTCCTGCTTGCCTAGGCCTGTCCGTGGCATTTGGTGACAGTTTGATTTTATTTCGTTAATTCACTCAAGAATTGCTTTTTGAGTACCTACTATGTGTTAGATGTTGTCCTAGGAACTGAGATACAGCAGTGAAGTCAACAAAGCTCCTGTTCTCGTGGTGCCCTCATATAAGTGGAGGGAAAAAGAAACAAAGCATCAACCAGTATGTAATTGACTTGCTAATACTCATTGCTGTTGATTTGGCGCACTCATAAGTTGACCTTACAGTGGGTTTTCAGAGGCTGTAAATTATACTGGAGGAGATTGCTCAGCCCTCTTCTGTGGAGCTGCTGGTAAGTTTAAACAGGCCACTTTTAGATAGGAGCAGTGTAACTCTGTATGGACCAGTAAGTATTAACAAATTCTGTGAAGAAAAGTGGCAGAGTGAGGGATTAGTGGTGAGAATTGAAGAGGCACTCAGGGAAAACCATAAATTTGTTAGGAATGGCCTCTCTGATGTCACTGGAGCAGAGAACTAAATAAAATATGAGGAGTAGATTCTGTGGCTATCTGGGAAAGGATAGAAGGGGTGAAAACCCTAAGCAGGGCTATGCTTAGTACACAAGCCTTTGTGACAATTACAAAATAGTGGTCTCTCTGAGGGGGGCAGCTTCCTTGGGCAGTTATTGCTTGCCTTCTCAACCTTGGGGTTTGCACTGCACAAACTGCTTCGTCACAAGCCATAGTCCTGGCCTGAGTTAAGGGTGGAATAGGAGATTCTGAGGGGTGTCAAGAAGGTCGAAGGGACTGGTATAGCATGAGCAAAGAGGTTTGCGGGAGATGAGGTTACACAGAAGAGGGCTTTATAGGTCAAAGCAAGACTTTACATTTTGTTTCAACAGATTGATTTAGATACAGTTTGCACATCATATAATTCATTCACTTATAAAGTTCATTGGTTTTTAGGATATTCATAGGTAGGTGTACAGTCAGTTGTAGAACATTTTTATCACTTTAGGAAAAATCTTTACAGCCCTTAGCGGCAGTCGTCCGTCTCCCCTGGCCTTAAAAAGACCATTGCCTTGCGGAGGTTCCAGCTCATAGTAGCCCTATAGGACAGAAAACAACCACTTATTTCTCTCTTGGAACAGCTGGTGAGTTTTGAACTGACAACGTTTTGGTTAGCAGTCAAACATTCAACCACTCCGCCATCAAGCTTCTTCCTTTAGTTTTAGGCCACCACCAATCTACTTTATATCTAAGATTGCTTATTTTGGACTTTTCTCCAAACAGGATTGCATGATATATGGTCTTTTTTTATTCTGGTGCCCTAGTGGATAGAGTTGCACCCAAAGGCAGGCAGTTTGAACCCGCCAGCTGCTTCAGAAGCAGTGTGTGATTTTTCTGTGTGATTTACTACCTCTGACAATCCAGGCAGAGCTATGAGTTATTTCTGACTTGAGGGTGGGCTTTTTTCCCTTTTAAACTTATTTCTATTTATTTTTTATTAGTGTGTGTGTGTATGTGAGAGAGAGAGAGATCTAATCCGACTGGCACAGGAGGAGATTGCCCCTCCGTCTCCAGCAGAGCATCTGGTGGATACGAACCGCACACCTTAGGGATTGCAGCGCAGCTTCTTGCCAGTAGGCCACCAGAGCGCCCTTCCAGTTTAAAGTTAGTATTAAGTTTTCAGAGCCTGCTCATCTATGGTGTAGTATCTCCCAGTCCTTCATTTTTTTACTGCTGGATAGTAACCCACTATTGGTGAGCCAGTCTTTGGAGAGTTATACTGCTAACCCCAAGGCCATATTCTCTGGCAGTTGGAATTCATTGACAGCTCAATGGGTGAAACATAGACAGTCTCTTCCCTTGCAATTTAATTTATAGACTCTAAAATCTGCTAGAGGCTCAGATATGAGTTGGACCCAACTCCATAGCAATGAGAGGGGGGGGCATGAACATATTACATTTTAATTCTTTCTCAGCCAATGAATATTTGTTTAATTTGCTTTCACTATTTGGCTAGTGTGGATGATGTTGATATAATAGTCATGTATAAGATGTTTTTCTTCTTTTTTATGTATAAGTTTCTTTGTGGGCATAGGTTTTTCTTTTTCTTACGTGTATATTGAGAGTTCATGTGGCTTAGTGGTAAGGCGTTGCATTGTGTTGTCAACCCAAAGATGTTTTGAATTCACCAGCTGTTCTAGGGAGAGAGATGAACAATCTCCTCTCATGTGATTCACTGCCTGATGGGAGTCAGCTATACATCGGTTCCAATTAAGTTCACAAATAAGTACATCTTGGAGTAGAATTGTGGGGTCTTATGTTATTGCTATGTTTATCTTTTTGGAGGACTTTCAAATTGTTTTTCACAGTGGTAGTGCCATTTTTCATTCCTGTTAGCAGTGGACAAGGCTTCTGCTTGCTCTATAACCTCAGCAATACTTAATATATAACTTTTTTTACATCTTAGTGGGGTGAGGTGGTATTTCATTGTGGTTTTGATCTGCATTTCTTTGATGCTTATTGGTGGTAATGTTCATGCACATATTGGCTATTTGTATATTTTTTTCAGAGAAATATACATTCAGATTCTATGTCCATTTATTTAGAGTAAAAATCCACCAGTTCAGGTGGATTTACAGCCTCTGAAAATCCACTGGAGGGTCAGCTCTGAGTCACTTCCTACTTCATGACAATGAGTTTGAGTTAATGAAAAGTTATTTTAAAAAAATCCCAACACATCTCATTGCTGTTGAGTTGGAATCAACATATCACTGACCCTCCAGTGGGTTTTCAGAAACTGTAAATCACATAGGAGGAGACTGTTCATCTTCCTCCATGGAACAGTTGATGGATTTGAACCACCTGCCTTCAGGTTGGCAGCCCAACTCCTTACGCACAAAAGTTACATAGTTGTTGGGTGCCATTAAATTGACTATGACTCACAACATCCCTATGAACTACAGAGTTGAATCTTGCCCTATCCTATCCTGCTCCATCTTCACCAATATGCTTTTTATTTGTGGTTTTTTTGTTTTTGTTATTTTATTATTTTTGTGTGTGTGCACCATCAAATTCTGAATGTATGGAGATAGGACACTGTCATATACCCTCCCCAATTTTGAAACTTGCTCTGTTCTGACGACTGCCTCCTGGTCCAAATATAGGTTTCACATTAGCACTATCTATCAAGTGTTCTGGAATTCCCATTATGCAGAACAGATTATCCAGGAGGCTGGGTTGTATGAGGAGAAGTGTGGCATCAGGATTGGTGGAAGGTTCATCAACAGTCTGCGTTATGCAGATGACACAACCCTGCTTGTTGAAACTGAGGAGAACCTGAAGTGCTTGCTTCAGAGGGTCAAGGACTGCAGCCTTCATTATGGATTGAGGCTCAATATCAAGAAGACAAAGATTCTCACCACTGGGCCAATTGGCAACATCAGGATGGATGGTGAAGAGATTGAGATTGTTCACAGCTTTAGTTTGCTTGGCTCCACAGTCAACACTCTTGGCACCAACAGCCAGGAAATAAAAGACGTATTGTGATGTCAAAGTCTGCTGTTAGGGACCTCTCCAAAGTACTGAAGAGCAATGGTGTCATTCTGGAGACTAGGGTGTGCCTGATACAGGCCATGGTCTATGCAACCACTTGCTATGCATCAGAGAGTTGGACAATGACTAGGGGTGATAGAAGGAGAATTGATGCCTTTGAGCTGTGGTGCTGGAGAAGAGTACTGAATATACCATGAACTGCTAAGAAAATGAACAGGTTCATTCTGGAGAGGGTTAAATCAGACTGCTTCTTGGAGGCAAGGATCTGAAGCTTTCTCTGACATACTCTGGACATGTTGCAAGAAGGGACCAGTCCTTGGAGAAGGACGTCATGCTTGAGAGTGTGGAGGGACAGTGCAGGAGAGGAAGACTCTTTATGAGGTGGATTTATTCAGTGACTAGGATAATTGGGGTAGGTATGTTGGAGACTGTGAGATTGGCACAGGATAGAGCAGGGATTAGAGCTGTTGTACATAAGGTTGTTATGAGTCACAGACAACTCGATGGAACATAACAACTATCATCAAATTGGATCTGACTGGTACAGGAGGAGATTGCCCCTCCTTCTCCAGCAGAGCATCTGGTGGATTAGAATCACAAACTTCTGGGATACCAATAAGCTTGTTGAGGGGCTTCATTTCTTATAGTTACATAGTTCTCTATATATTTGACAAGTACCTTAGGGAGCTCTGGTGGCTTGTTGTTAGGTGCCACTGAGTTGCCTGAGACTCATAGCAACCATATGTACAACAGCCCTGAAGCCTGCCCTATCCTGAGACAGTCTCGCTGATTCTGATCCATTGCCCTACTTACTGTATCAGTCCATTTCATCTGTGGTGGGTCTTCCTCTACTGGGCTATTTCTCCACCCTCCTGAGCATGATGTCCTTCTCTAAGAACCAATCCCTCCTGGCCACATGCCCAAAACATGTGAGATGGAGCTTCAAAATCCTAGCCTCCAAGGAGAAACTTAGCTTTACCCTCTTTAATACATACTTATTTGTTTCCTTGGTGGTCCATGGTATGTTCAGGACTCTTATCCAGCACCACAACTCAAAGGCATTGATACTTCTGTCATCCTTAGTCACTGTCCAGCTCTTTGATGCATAGCAAGTAATCGTGAAGACCATGGCCTGGATCAGGCACACTTTAGTCTCTAGACTGACATCGTTGGTTCTCAGGACTCTGGAGAGGTCCCTGACAACAGATTTTCCCAGTGCAATTTGTCTCTTGATTTCCTGTCTGCTGGTGCCAACTGTGTTGATTGTGGAGCCGAATTTATCAGCTGTGCTGAGGGAGAAAGCTGAGCAGTCTCCTCCTGTACGATTACTGCCTCTGAAAACCCACTGGAGGGTCAGTTCCAGCCTGACAGTACACAACAGCAAATACCTCAGAAGATAGAGAATTTATGAAAGGCAAAAAATGGTTTTGGATTTGAGTGATGCACAAATGTGAGTGAGTCACTGGAGGATGTTGAGCAGAGAAGTGATATGATGCGACCTAGACATTTGACAGGAGCATTCTGGTGGAGAGGGAGGAAGAAAGAGCAGAAGGAGAAGGATTTAGGAGACTGTTTGAATAACCCAAGTGAGGAATAATGTGTATCAGAAAAGTGATGGAGGAAATGGTTAGAAGATCTAAACTGTATTCTGGATTTTGGAGTTAGAACCAATAGGATTTACTGAAGGGTGGATAATGGGACATGAGGGAAAGAGGAATCAAAGGTGATCCCTGGTTTCTGCCCTCTGCACTTCGAAGGACAGATCTGTCATTTGTTGAGATGGCAGAGTTTGTTTCCTGAGGGCATGATCAAGAGTCATTTTTAGTTTGAGATGATTATTAGTCATCTAGACATTGAGAAAGAAGTTGGATTTTTGAGTCTGGGGATTTAGGGAAGAGTTAGGAGCTGGAATCTTCAGCACATAGACTGGTTTCATTTATAGAACTGGCTGGGATCACCTAGCTTGGCAGTGTGGAAAGATGCCCCGAAGGCTGAGTGCTTTAACTATATGCTCTTAACTATATAGCTCTATGCTATATGCGCATAGCTGACCCTCCAGCAGATTTCTGGAGGCTGTAAATTGCACAGGAGGAGACTTGCCCATCATCTTTCTTTCAGGGAGCAGCTGGTGGATTAGAACCATCAGAAAGGTGCCACCTTGGGGTTAGCAGGGCAGCAACCTGTAGACTACACCACCAGAACTCCCTACCCAAAAACTTGTTGGCTTCAAAGAAAACTGTTGTGTTTCTTACAATCGTGTGGGTCAGGAATTCAGGCAGGCCTCAGCTGGAGAGTCTTCCCTTTCATGAAGCTTCAGCTGGGTTACTCCCTTCGCTGCATGCAGATAGTGACAAAACTATTCGTAACTGTCAAGTAGGAACTTGGCCCTCCAGAAGGTTTTAGAGGCTGTACACTCATGAGAAGAGATTATCTTTCTCCCTGGGAGTGGCTGATTGATTCAAACCATTTGTCTTTGGGTTGGTAATACAACTCCTTACCACAGCTCCCTTGCAGCAAAATTGGATTTTTAAAAAAAATTCTCAAAATAACCCATCTCCATAATAAAAAAAAATCATAATAAGATTTTAAAGAGGAAAAGTCTTTTAGTAATCTTCAGATATAATTAATATTAAGAACTTGGTTATATATCCATCTATACATTTTATTGGACATATTATATATTATATCTTGGAAGGAGGCGTGGCATCCACTTCCATAATAGCTTGCCTCCAGAAACCCTGTGAACCTGGAGAGAGGATGAGAGACACCCAAGAGTTGAGGACTTTCCTTCATAGGGTCGCTATGAGTCACCTGCGACTTGATGGCACTTAACAACAACATATATGAAATGAAAATATACTTTTATATATAACATATTTATGCAATATTTCATGTTATATATTATTGCATATATATACTCGCATCTATAGTCTCTACTATGCATCCTGTCTTGGTCTCACACATGGAGCCTTCCATAATGGTTGCACCATTTTACACTCCCACCAACAGTGAATAGGGGTTCCATTTTCTCCACAACCTCACCAGCGTTTGTTGATTGCTACTCTGTTAAATTTTGCTATTCTTGCTGGGGTGAGATAATATCTCATAGTTGTTTTGATTTGCATCTCTCTTAGAGCCAGGGATTTTGAACATTACTTCATGTGCTTGTTGGCCATCTGAATGTCTTTTTTGGTGAAGTGTCTGTTCATATCCTGTGCCCATTTTTCTATTGGATTATTCACCTTTATCTTGTTGTGGTGAAATGCATTGTTTTTCATTGCTGCATAATATTCCATTATGTGAATGTACCATAGTTTTTCTACCCATTTGATTGTTGATGAGCATTTGGGTTGCTTCCATCTCTTTGCTATTGTGAATAATGCAGAAATAAATGTGGATATATCTGTTTGAGTCATGTCCCTGGTTTCTTTAGGGCATATTCCCAGTAGTGGAATTGCTGGGCCAAATGGTATTTCTGTTTCCAAATTTTTGAGAAAGCGCTAGATTGCCTTCTATAGAGGCTGTACCATTTTGCATTCCCATCAGCAGTGAATAAGCGTTCCAATCTCTCCATAACCTCAGTAGCATTTGTTGTTTGCTACCCTGTTGAACTTTGCTGGAGTGAGATACTTTGAAGTTGTTTTTATTTGCATCTCTCAGAGAGAGAGGGATTTTGAACATTTCTTCATGTGTTTGTTATGTGTATTTCTTCTTTGGTGAAGTGTCTGTTCATATCCTGTGCCCATTTTGTGTGATTAGGTTGTTTCTCTTTTTTCTAGTTGAGGTGTTGGAGTATTCTATAAATTTTAGATATAAGACCCTTATCAGGTCTATCATTGCCAAATTTATTTTCTTAGTCTGTGCATTTCTTTCTTACCCTGTTTGAGAAGATTTTTTGATGTGTGTAGGAATTCTATTCTTAGAAGCTCCCACTCATCTATTTTATTCTGTCCTTGTTATAGGTCAATTATGAAATTTTTTGTGTGTTACTCTGTCCAAAACTCCAGCCACTAGGTACTTGTGGTTCCTAAGCACTTTAAATGTGGCTAAGTGTGAGTAAGGAACTGAATTTTCATTTTCATTCAACTTTAATAAACTTACCTAACCACACATGGCCGGTGGCTACCATAATGGATAGCGCAGGTCTAGATGATTTTGAGTCGTATTGCTCTGTCACCAGTTCTGCAGGAAAGCAGGAAAGTGTTTTTCTTCCAGTCTCTTCATAGTCTCCGAAGTTTTCTGATTGTGCTTCCCTGCTGACTGTCAGCACCTTCACTCTCCTCTTTCTCTCTCTCAGGGGAAAGGCCCCAAAGCCGTCATCAGCATCAAGGACTTGAATGCCACCTTCCAGCCAGAGAAGATAGGGAACCCCCACGGGCTGCAGATCACCTACAGGAGAGACAGTGGCACCAGGAACCTGTTTGTGTATCATGAAAGTGGGAAGGTGAGATGGTTGTGATTTTCTGTGCTGGCCTCCAACTCCACCCACCCCAGGACTCGGCAGATCCAGTCTACCAACCCCTCACTTTGGAACTTGCTCAGCTCCCTCTTGCTCTTTGCCTTAATCTACTGTCACCTCCAGGTCAGTGACAGAAAGAAGAAGAATGGAGAGGAACCTGGCAAGGTAGCACCAACCAGAGTTGTATTAGTAGAGGGGACTGTGTCCAGGGATGACAAATTCTGAATGTGCCAGAGATTCTGAACATGGGAGGGTGCATGGCTAGCAGCTTGGGCGGACAGGGTTTCTCAGCGTGTTGTCCTGGACCAGCTGCAGTGGCTGCACCTGGGAGTTTGTTAGACTTTCAAGCTCAGTCCAGATCTGCTGAATCAAAAGCTATAATTGACACAATCTCGGCTTGATTCCGATGCTTACATCAGCTTGGTCAGTGAATAACAGGCCAATGGTACAGATCCGAGAGAGGAGGCTGGTTCAGAGCCTGAGCCAGGTCATGTGACATTGTAAGGGGGCAGGCCAGTGGGGTTGGAAAGGGATAAGGTGGGGCTGACTTTTCTGAGCCTCTCTTGGCTCTATGGCAGGCACTGTTTTTAGCGATAGTTGTACATCATATCTTAATCCTCAAAACAACCTAGGAAACTGTTTGTCCCCATGCCACCTGAGCAATGGGCATGTTATTATTGGTCAGGCAATTTAGTGTCCAGCTGACAATTCCTGAGCCAGCACCCATTTCACCACCTCATATGCCCCTGCTGGAGTGAGAACCCTTGACAGAGGGACCAGGAGCCGGATGCACATACTAGACCCATCCAAGGACACGCAGCATTAGATGCTTGGTAGTGCAGAGGCTGCCCACCCTTCAGCAGACTTCCTGTTTTCTCTGGAATGAGGGCAGGTGTAATCTGACACCCAGAAGGCATAGTATGGAGAGCCCAGGTTTGTAGTAAGAAGTCGGAGCATGACTGTTGCTCCTCCACTGTGTTGCTCATGTAGATTCTTTCCCCTCCTGAGTCTGTTGTTTCCTTGTCTGTAAGCAGGATTATAACATCCACTCCTCCTCCACCAGTGAGGTTTGAGAGTTGAGTGGCCATAGACCAGGAACATAAGAATATTTCAAACCAGTGAGGTGGGTCACAGACACTAGCTGCTGTGGGCTGATATTTACTTATTATGATTGCAGCAGCTAGAGAAGGCACAGTCTTGTGGGCATTTTCAAACCTGTATCTTTTATTCATTCAACAAATTCACTTTTGCAGTCAATCCTTATGATGCTCTTTCAATGTACAGAGCACTCTGGTGAGTTCTGGAGGATGTGATGGTAGGGGTCAGGGTAGAGCCATGAGTCTCAAGGATCCCACAGTCAGGGAACTAGGCCCCACATGCCATGCTGGAGATATGTCAGCTGTCTACTCGCTGGGGCAAGATGGTTCAAGAGGCCTTCTAGAGAAAGGAGCTTCTTTTAAGATTGTGTGATTACTCTGAAAAGCAGCATAATGCAAACTAGTTTACAGGGGACAAGATGGGAAAGATATAGAGGTTATTTTAAGGCCGGGAGGTATGACTGGGCCTCGTGAGAGATTAGAATCAGAGACTGTGGTATGGATATGAGAGACACAGACAGACAGATAAAAGAGAGATGCACTTCTCTTTGCCACAGGCATAACTTATTCCATGACACCAGAGGGGTACAGGTAATAGCTTTCTTTTTTGTTTCCCTAAATTCAAGGCTCCAAGGTTGCTGTGACTTCTACCCTAGGGCTGGTGAGATCTTTTCTGACTAGTCCAGCTCCCCTAAAAAAAAGATTGATTTTATCTGCATCTTGGGACTTGTGCTGCCCAAGAGACATGAAGGAGATGCTAGTTCTCAGTCTCTGGTGGACCTTCTGCTTTTACTCCTTGTCCAGACTGGCTTGGTCCAGAAGATGGTGGCCATCACTTCCACACCAGTCTCTGCCAGGGAAACCTTTGTTGAGGTGCCCATGGTCTCTGACACTTAGGCTCCCTGGCTTCTTCCCATTCACTCAGCACGGTGCACCAGAGACCTCGGTCTGGGTTCTCCAGTTAATTGCCTATGAGGTGGCTGCAGACTCATGCCTGTAGGAGCCGAGCAGGCTACTTAGGAAGAGCAGTGTGGCTCCAGGGAGCACCAGTGGCACAGCCTGGAGAGGGCTGCACTGCTAACCCGAAGGCGAGCCTCTCTGACAGTTTGAACACACCAACAGCTCTTCAGGAGAAAGATAAACATTGTCCTCCTGTGCCATTTACAACCTCAGAAAGCCAATGCAGGGCCAACTCTGAGTCGATTCTGATTCAATTTCAGTGAGTCTGAGTCAAGCTATAATGTGGGTAGGTATGAGGAGTTGGGTTCTGGCAAGTGGGAAAATTTGTTACAGGATTGAAACAGACAAGACTGGAGACCAAGCAAAGCATTTCTACCATCTGAGTCTGTCGCACTCTGCCAGTATGTGACTGAGAGACCTGCCAGTATAAAGTCCTGGATGGGTCTTTCCTGGGGGAAGGCCATTCCTTTAACATGCAAGAACCAAGATTCTTAACCTTGGGAGTCAAGAGAGCTCAGAATTTCACAATACTAAGTTTGGATACTTGACCTAGAAAGAGAAACCATATTTCATTCCTGTGATACCATATTAAAATTAATTTCTTAATCAGTATATTACACACATAAATGTGTAATAGCATTGCAGCTACTTGAACAAGTCTTTCAGCCATCTCAATTTTAAATTCTTCAGAGAAAGAGTCTGATAGGCTCAGCCTGGCCTCCGCACAGATACAGCCCCGGTCCATTTGCTGTGGTCAAGGAGACAGGTTAATTTGAACAGCAAATAGAGTTGACTGTGGGAGGTATGTAGGTGGTGTGGATGGAACAGTTCCTATAGACACAAGGCTGAGGCTGAGTAAACAACCAGAAAGCTATCTATTACATATAGGGTACGAATGAATGAGTAGGGTATTGTTGGAAGGAGGTATACGTGAGGATGAAGAGTGAGGGAGTTTTTCAGCACAAAGGGCATCTGTGAGGGAGACCGCAAATCCTTCTGAATGGAAGTTTTTCAGAGATTTAAGTAAATCATGTTAAGAAGTCATGTAAGCCATAGAGAGGATTTAATGGAGAGCAGCAAAGAAGAGGCTGTGCTGGTTAGATACAGTGAGTGACTTCTTTTTTATTTTATTTTATTTTATTTTATTATTTTTTTTGTGTGTGTACCGTCAAATCAGATCTGACTGGTACAGGAGGAGATTGTCCCTCCTTTCCTGGCAGAGCATCTGGTGGATTCGAACCGTGTTCCTCTGGGATTGTAGTTACAGTGAGTGACTTCTATGTGAGAGGTGAGGGGGCCAGTACGTCCAGCCAGTGCATTCTCCCAGAGCAATGGCAGAATGGTCCGAGCCAGCTTTGGCCCATGTTGCACAGCAGACAGAGAGCTTCCCTTGTCCACCACCCAAAAGTCAGTCTTCGATATCTGAGGAAAAGGCTCTCTTAGGCCTTTGTTTCTCAAAATGTGATCCCCAGATCAGGAGCATCAGCATCACCTGGGAGCACGTTAGAAATGCACATGCTCGCAATCCCAGAGGTACACGGTTCAAATCCACCAGATGCTCTGCCGGAGAAGGAGGGAAAATTTCCCTTCTGTACCAGTCAGATCTGATTTGACGGTACAAGCACAATAAATAAATTTAAAAAAATGCACATGCTCAGGCTGCACCTCAAACTTACTGAATTGGAATCTGCAGTTCATCAAGATCCTCGGGAGACTTGTATGCACATCAGAGAATGAATAGTACTGTCCTAGGCCGTTACAAGGAGTCTCTGGGTAGCCCAAATGTTTAGACACTGGAGATATTAATTGAAAGGTTGGTGATTCAAAGCCACCCACAGACAGAGACACCTGAAAGCAAGGTGAGACAATCTGCTTTGACAGGTGACAGCCTTGGAAACCTTGGCAGCAGTTCTATTCTGCACACAGGGGGTCACCAGGAGTAATAATCAGCTCAATGGCAACTTGAGACAACAGCAAGGCCATTGTGTGATGCCCATGTGGCTCTCTCGGTCCTTTCCCATGGGTCCGGGATTTTCCGTTTCAGGGACTTTGTCAGTCCTCCCTGGGAGCAGGATGGAACTCCTGAAATTGTGTACTCCAGGGTACACATGTGGGTGGCTGCTTGAATGCCTGTGCCTCAAACCTGGTGAGCCAGCTAGCCTCCTGCCACCAGCCCTATCCCCGCTTCCCATCTCACCATTGTCTGTCTGTTGCATTTTCCTCTGTAGGAGATAGTGGACTGGTTCAATGCCCTTCGCGCAGCTCGTCTGCAGTACCTAAAGATGACCTTTCCTGATCTTCCAGAATCTGAGGTGAGTCAAATGTGGGTCCCCGGCTTGAGAGTCTCCTTTCTGCCTCCTTCCCATCTCCTTTTTTGGTGATTCTAAAGACACTCAGAGGCCGGACTGAGTTTGTTTGCAGGCTTGGTCTTGAGACCAGATGGGCACCACAGCATCTGCTGGAATATGATTCCTACACAAGATGGCATTCCAAAAGGATGCCAGCTCCTTCAAGATGCATGGCTGCTGTGCCAGAGGGAAGGGGCTCAGGACTTGACTCCTTCCACTAAATGTACTCAAAATCTTCAACACACCCAGAACACTCAAAGCCTCTGAGTTGCTTCTAACCTCATGATGATCCTCCATCAGTTGCTTAAGGAATACATGTTTTATTTTATTTTATTTTTTTATTATTTTTGTGTGAGTGTACCGTTAAATCAGATCTGACTGGTACAGGAGGAGATTGTCCCTCCTTCCCCGGCAGAGCATCTGGTGGATTCGAACCGTGCGCCTCTGGGATTGTAGTTGCAGCTCCTTACCACTAGGCCACCAGAGCTCCCCTATGTTTTATTTTTTTAAGTTTTCTTTTTTGCGTGAAAGTTTACAAATCATATTGACTCTTCTTTCAATCATTCATACACATTTTGTTTTATAAGATTAATTACTATTAAGGGACCTCTGGTGGCCTAGTGGCAAGAAGCTACACTATAGTCCTGAAGGTGCATGGTTCGAATCCACCTGAAGCTCTGCTGGAGAAGGAGGGGCAATCTCCTCCCATGCATGTCAGATCAATTCAACTGCACATAACAAGCAAAAAAAAAATTAATTACTATTGATGTGTGTAATTAATTAATTACAATATCTGACTCACCTCTTACTATGTGTTGCCTTTTCCTTCACCCAACTTATCTTTTTTCTAAAGATAAAAGGTAAAGAAAGATTTATTAGAAAGCTACATCCCAAAGGAACAGACCTTCCTCTTTGAAAGGAAATAATGGAGGAGAGGCCCAACTTATCTTTTTATTTTACTCCCCCTTCCCTTCCTATCTCTGGCAACCATCCAAGAATATCTGTGTGCAGACCTTTTCTTAGCTTTTTAAAATAGTGGTTTTACACCATAATAGGCCTTTTGTGAATGATTTATGTTGCTTAGCATTATTTCTTCTAGATTCATCCATATGTGCAGTGTTTCACAAATTCTTTATCATTCTTTAGTGTTGCCTAATAATCCATTGTGTGAATGTACTATAATTTTTTCAGTCATTCATCTAACTTGGGTTGTTTCTATCTCAACTATTGTAAATTATACTGTAGTGAACATGTGTTTGCATGTATCTGTTTGTGTCACAGCTCTTAATTTCTTTGCAGTATATGCCTAGCATTGGAATTGTTGGAGCCAAGGGTTTTTCTATTCCCAGCTTTCTAAATTGCTCTCCATAATGGTTGCACCATTTTATGTTCCCACTAGCGGTGTTTGAGAGTTCTAGTCTTGACGTCTTTGTCAGCATTTGTTGTTTGCTGTCTTGAACTTTTCTATTGGTGAGATGATGTCTCACTCTTTTTCCTCATGGAACAGCTGAAGGATTTGAAGCGCCAATTTTTCAGCTAGCAGCCCAGTACATAGTGCACTCTGTCACCTGAGCTCTTTAATCCATACCATACTGCTTACAGACTGCTTTTGATTGAATCTCATGATCCCGTTCAGCTAGTAATCCCTAACAGCCAGCAGGATGATTACTCCCATTTCAGATGACAAAGTGAGACCCAAGAAAGTCAACTCACTAACCAAAGGTATGCTTCCTATTCTAACACCTCCTTTGCCTCTTGGTTGGTGTTCTGTTCAGAAAAGAAACAGGACCTTCCGCATTATGACTCCACTGGGGGCAGGTCCCCCTACTGGGGACAAGGTAGCGGAGAGCTGGCTCTTTTATTATCCTTAGGTGAATGAGATGCCCACTTGTATCTCTCAGGCTCAGCTAGCGGAGCCTGCATGGTGTGGGGCAGAGGGTTCTTGCCTCCAGCCAGGAGACCTGGGTTCTCTCTGATGGATGCTCTTATCATTGACATGCTGTGTCACCACCTTAAATCACATCACCTCTTGAATGTCCATTTTCACATCAGTAAATCTGGTGTTTGGGATTGCTTTTATTTTAGGGCCGCTTACACCTCTGGGGTGCTGTGGTCTCATCCCTGTTTTTACATTCCCTCCAAGTGGGTTTGAAGATTATGGAGGTAGGAAGCTTGTCTAGAGAACAGAAAATGTGACCCAGGGGCAAAGGTCCATGAATGGGTTTCTAAAAAGGCCCGAGGGAGTGAGAATAGCACAGCCCCTCACTGCTCCTGAGCAGAAAGCAGATAAAAAGCCCACGATCCAGCCCGTGCCTCTAAAGCCACACCCACAGCAAAAGGTTAATTTATTCGTTGTTGACTCACAGACTTTATTCACAGTTGTGGTACCAAGAATGGGCTTCATTAGGGAAATAAGTTGGAGAGTGGGGAGGCAAAGTATATCTCAAAATGCAACTCTAAGTTTCGTCAGCAGTCTCAAGCGATATTAAGAGCAAAACACAATTCCTTCATTAGTAAAAGTCCTGGTTTCAGTTCAGCAGCACAAACTCAAAAAGCCTCTGGTTTCCTCAATCATCCAGCAAGGTTTGCCTCAGAGAAGTTATAAGTCAGCTTCTCCTTTAAGCATCTGGTAAGAACAGCAAAGTCTTTAACTATGGCCTTTATCTCAGGGCTCCTCTGATTATACCTTGCCTCAGTTTCTCCACAGTCACTCCACCACCACCAGGGTCTGACCACTCCCTCTCACTCTCACTAAGATCTTGCACCAGTCTCCTTCAAAGTCTTGCTATGTAGTATGTTAAGCTAGCGTGCTCGTGCGTGCGCTCTCTCTCTCTCTCTTTCTCTCTCTCTCTTCCTCATCCTAGTTCCACCGCTGTTGATGATTTTCAAGACAATGTGTCTGCAGTTTTAAAGTAGCTAGAGATCAAAGGAAACTACAGTAATGGCTAAAAAAGCCAACTTTAAGCAAACACTGCAGAGCTCAAGTGAGTCCTAGGGTTTTCTTACTTTTCTATACCCCCTCCTTGAAAGCTTAAAGTTTTTGGGGTACACTGCTGGTGCTGTCATTAAGGCATTTGGCTGAGAATGAAAACACTGACTATTCAAATTCACAAGTTGTTCTATGGAAGAAAGATGAGGTAGTCTGGTTCCATAATGATTTACAGCCTCAGAAACCCTATGACCTGTTCTGCTCTGTTCTACAGGGTCATGATGAATCAGAGTCATTGATGGCAGCAGAAGTACTTAAGGGTGCGTTGAGGGCTCAGAGGCCTTCCAGGTGAAAGACCCAGATCCCATTACACCCTGTGTGCAGCCACCACCTGTCTGTCAGTGGAGATTTATATGTTATTAAGTTGCTGAACAGGTTTTAGCAGAGCATACAGACTAAGAACATAGGTTCATAGGTTTTCAAAGCCCTGTTATTTAGGGAGGAGATGACCCATCCTGTTTCCTAGTCTGTCTTAATTAGAGAGATCCACCAAAACCTGTCCACCACCGGTAACCCTTATGGCATATGACACACCAGTGGCACGACTTTCAGTTACTTTAACCCCAAGTTATCTCAGTATGGCAAACTGCAGACAGAATTAATTGTGCTCATGCAGAATCTATATCTGGATGAGGAGGCTGTTGTGTGAACAGAGCAGGGGAACACTGCATGGTTTAAAAGGGAGTATGTCAGGGCTGTGTTCTCTCTCCACACCTATTCAGTCTGTATGCTGAGCAAATTATCCGAGAAGCTGGACTATGAAGAGGAATGTGGCATCCTGATTAGAGGGAGACTCATCAATAGCCTGCATTATGCAGATTACACAACCTTGCTTGCTAAAAGTGAGGAGGACTTGAAGCACTTGTTGCAGATCAAGGAATGCAGCCTTTGGTATGGATTGCATCTCAGTGTCAAGAAAACAACGATTCTTACCACTGGATGGAGAGGAGATTGAAACTGTCAACAGCTTCGTCTTGCTTGTATCCATAATTAACACCCGTGGTACCAGCAGTCAGGAAATAAGGACACATTGCACTGGGGAAATCTGCAGTTAGAGACCACTCCAAATTATTGAGGAATTGTGATGTCAGTTTGAGCACTAAGGTGCATCTGATTCAGGCCATAATCTGTCTGATCACTTGCTATGCATCTGAGAGCTGGAAAATGAGTAAGAATAACAGAAAAAGAATTGAAGCCTTTGAGCGGTGGTGTTGCAGAAGAGCACTGAACAGCCCATGGACGGCCAAGAGAACAAATAGACGTGTCTTGGAGAGGGTGCAGCCGGAGTGCTCCTTGGAGGCAGGAA
This sequence comes from Elephantulus edwardii, assembly GCF_000299155.1. Classification (NCBI taxonomy): domain Eukaryota; kingdom Metazoa; phylum Chordata; class Mammalia; order Macroscelidea; family Macroscelididae; genus Elephantulus; species Elephantulus edwardii. The sequence continues at coordinate 4,778,803 of NW_006399844.1, read as the reverse complement.
TGATGACACTTTACCTCACAAACTTTGGGCATGTTGCTAGGAGGGGCTATTCCTTGGAACGGGGACATGAAGGGTGGAGGGTCAGCAAAGGAGAGGAAGACCCTCAACCAGGTGGATTGACACGGTGACTACCACAATGGGTTCTTGTGTGTCAGGAAATGTGAGGATGGCACAGGACAGAACAGGGTTCAGATCTTTTGTTCATAGGGTTGTTATGAGTTGTACTTGACTCGATGACACCTAACAACAACAACAGACTAAGACAGACTAGGATGAAAGGCCTGCAGATCACGTTACTTTTAATAGCCAACAACAGTGTGGATCACAGCCATCCAATCTGCAACCATTTGTGAGGAACAGGCAGCCTCGAGTTCTTTTGTGCAAAGGGGTTACCATGAGCTTAGGGTCAACTTGACAGCAGATGGTAACAAGTGTCTGGAACAGGGATCTACCCCAGTCCAGTGACGCACTGCGAAATAAGTTCTCTGGAGCAGTTGCAGCAAAGCCAGGCCCCTTCTGTCTGCTGAGTCAGTGCCGGCTCCCTGTGGGCAGGCAGTGAGCTGGGAGTGCTGACCGCTGGTCAGAGGCAGGACAAAGTGCAGATGCTCAGCATTATTCAGTCGGGGTTAGCTTTCAACTTTGCTGACCCGCATGGAGGAAATTGGTCACTGGCCAACATCCTCAATGTCCTCTTGCCTCCCTCATCCACTCTCTTAACCCTTTGTCTTCCTACTCTCACTCCGTTTCTCCTAGCCCTGCTGTATCCTCTCATTCCTCCCCCTTTGTCTCTGTGTACGGTATGAAGCCCTGGGCAGTAACCCAGACCTGGCTGTCAGGCCGTGGACCCTGATGCCGTGGGGTCTCAGTAGGGCTGTGGTTCTGTTAGGAGAAGTGCATGGACCTGATGCGTTATTGTAAGACAAATCACCTCATCACTCAGTCTTAGTTGACTCATCTGCCACCACCTTCAGGGCTGTTGTGAAGTCGTATAAGTTGAGACATGTAGGTACTCTATGATTTCCCTTCTTCCTCAGTTTTTTGTTTCCTTAGGCCTAGACCAGCCCTCCTCCAGTTCAAGTTTAAGCCATTGAGCAGGTGAGGACTGACTTTTCCCCCAATGGCAGATTTGAAGCTACAGGATGTTTTTTAGGGCAGAGGATGTTATACAATTTATAGTTTTGCCTTTACCTTACAATGTTCCTCCTCTCAGATACTTTATTTTACTCACCTTCCCATCTCCCTTCCTCTGAGCCCTGAAGTCCTAGAGAATTTTTTCTGCCCTTGGAACCCTGGTCTGTCATTTGCAGTAGCTGTTACTGTTGTTATGTGCCATTGAGTCAGGAGTGACTCATAGCTGAACCTTCAGCGGATTTTCAAAGGCTGTAAATGGCATGGGAGGAGGTTGCCTATCTTTCTGCCTTGAAGCCACTGGTGGATTCGAACCCTCTGCCTTAGGGTTGTTGCGCTACTCCCTACCCGTTGGCCAAATTATCCTTTCCCCACCCCTTCCTATTATCTAGAAACTCAATCCCTAGAAGAGTAATCTGAGCATGGGAGGGCAAACTTGAAGGGGATTTTAGAGGTAATCCAGCCTCTCCATTGCACAAGGTGAAAACAGATCCAGAGAGGCATAAGGTCTTGCCAAGGTAACACAGCTGCTTGAGGTCAGAGCTGGAATTAGAACCCAGGGCTCCTGATTCCTAGTCCACAGCTCTGTCTACTTGCCCTGTCTGTTATCACTTCTTCGTGGCCCTGTGCCAGATCACACAGATGACCAGGTTTTGACCTGAGGCTGAGTGTGCATGGCTGATAAATTTCGATGTCAGCATCCTAGTGTAGGAAAGGAGTTCTCTCTAGTATCCATCAATCCTGATGTAATTCCAGCTCTTCTTCCAAACAACTTCATTACTTTGGGGGGATGGCAATCCCTGGATGTTCTCCAGGGCTTAGATTTTTCATTAGTATGTTTGCATCTAGATTCTGAAAATTGCACTCAGAGTCTAGCACACAGTAGACCCTTGGAATATACTTCCTGGCACTGGTCTCACAGTCTTAGTTGTCTCCACACTGGAGTTATTGAAAAACCAAAACCCAATCCCTTTCAAGTTGACTCCAATTCATTGTGACCCAGTCAATGTATGTCAGAATATAACTGGGCGCTGTCAAATTTTCAATGGCTGCTTTCCCAAAACTAGGTCACCAGGCTTTTCTTCTGAGGTTCCTTTGGATAAACTCAAACCTCTAACGTTTCTGTTAGCATCTGAGCTAACTGTTCGCACTGCCCAGGAGGTCCACGATTACTGAAGGAGTTCTTAAATGAAGCTCGGCCATGCTGGCAAGCACTGCAAACATTTGGGATGCTCTTGCCTGGCTCTGTTGACGTACTAATGTTGCATCCATCTACATTCCAAATATAACCCTGTGAACCATGTGCATACATCCTTCCCCATTCCAGACATCCCCTTTGTTGGGGAGCCAAGCTCAGTGGGGAACCTGGGACCTCGTGGGTGTGAGTCAAGAGGTCAGTGTTCATCTTTTTTCTTCCCACAGCTCATACCCCTCATCACCAGGAATTACCTCAAACAAGGCTTCATGGAGAAGACTGGTCCAAAGGTACCTCCCATCTCTCCCTGGGGAATCTGCACAGCTCTTGTTTCTCCTTTCTTTTTTTTTTTTTTTAAATTGTGGTAAATACACTGGGCTCTGGTGGCTTAGTGGTAAGAAGCTGTGCTGCAATCCCAAAAGCACACAGTTTGAAGCCACCAGCAGCTCTGGGGGAGAAGGAAGGGCAACCTCCTTCCCTGAGATTAATGGCCTCTGAAAATCCACTGGAGGGTCAACTATGGGTCAGTTCCGACTCTACGGTACCCAACAACAAATACCCATATAATAGATGATTTGCCTCTTGAACATTCTTCACATGTCCAGTTCAATGACATTAATTCTATTTATTATGTTTGTCATGGCCATTATCCATTTCCAAACATTCCCATCACCTGTAACAGAAGCTCAGTGGTCCACTAAGCAGGGAGAATCCCTTGTTCCCTCTCTCTCACCTTTGTAGCCTTGGAAACTACTAACAGACTTTGCTTTCTACCCACTTACCTATAGTAGATATTTTCCTTCAGTGAGATACCTCTTCCTTATGGCCACCACCATCCTCCTCTTTATTTTTTAATCTCATCTAACGGATCCCATCCTTAGTGTCAAAGACGATAAAACATCATTTCATATTTTCTAGGCAGGCTATCAGGAGGGGCCAGTCTTTGGGAAAAAAATACATCATTCTGGGATAGTTTAAAGGGTCAGAGAAAGAGAGGAAGACACCCCCCCCCCCAACAAGGTGGACTGACAAGTGATTGCAATAGTGAGGTGAAGGTTGTGAAGATGGTGCAGGGACAGGGCAGGGTTTCAACCTGCTGTTCATAGGGTTGCTACTGACTGTAGTTCATTCATTGACACCTAACAGCTCATCCCATCTTTAGAAGAGCAAAGCAGAAGAGAGCGTCACTAAGGAGGGAACTTTTACACTTTCCAGAATCATTCTGTGTTCTGTGCTGTTCGAGCCAACAACTGGTCAGGAATGACATATATGTATGTGACACATGTTCACACCCTGCTTGGTTGGTGTCAGCAAGCCTCGTGCATGCATATCCCTCCCGCAGCACATACTCCCTCCCCAAACTCGGCCTCTGCTCTGCTTAACTTTGAAACTTGCTCCAAGCTCTAGGGCTGCTGATTTCTACTGGTTGAAGAAAGGAAAGAAGGGCTAGTTGCTTCCATACCCCATGCTTATTGTGGAGGAAGGGAGGTATTGGCTGGCTGGCCAAGCCTGAAGCTGGGTGGCACTGGGATCCAAGGCAGGAGTCTGGCAGGAGGGAAGAAAGACATGGAGAAGGAGTGCAGTGAAGAAGGGAGGAAAGAAAGAAGAGAAGAAGGAATTAGAAAGCTGAAAGTCAACACTCTCATTGCTGTTGAGTTGGAACCAACTCATAGCTGACCTTCCAGTGGGTATTCAGGGGCTATGTATTGCATGGGGGGAGGTTGCCAATCTTTCTCCCTCAGAGCAGTTGGTGGATTCGAACTGTCTGCCTTTGGATTGACAATCCAACTCTCCCCACTAGGCCACTGTCGTTGTTGTTATGTGCCGTCGAGTCGGTTGTGACTCATAGTGACTATGTACAGCAGCCCTAAACCCTGATCTATCCTGTGCCAACTTTGTTTCTGACAGACATACCCCCACTACCCCAGACACTGAGTCAATCCTCTCTTGAACTATCCTACCTCTCTTTCAACCATGATGCCCTTCTCCAAGGACTGGTCCCTCCCTGCAATATGCCTAAAGTATGTCAGATGAAGCTTCAGAATCCTTGTCTCCAAGGAGCAGCCTGATTTCACCTCTCTAGGATGAACTTGCTTGTTCTCCTGAAAGTCCACAGTATATTCAGTACTCTTCTCCAGTACCACAGCTCAAATAGCAACTCTGAAATACCAGTATTCCAGTGGTTTATTTTTTTCTTTTTAAATGTAGTATGTTGGCCATATAGTGATTAAATCTGGGATGAAAAATGTTAGGGAATCAGTAGGGGAAAAGCCTCTAACAATTTGAAAAGGTAGTCAAAGGCTCACAGATTATATACCAGCCTTTGTACCACCAATGGCAAGGCTCTCAACCCCCTCCCTGTGCCCTTTGCCCCAGACTTTCTCTCCCCTTGACCTGGGTTAAAATTGGACCAAGGCCAAGCTCAGTCTTGCTGAGCCTGTGGCCACTTCTGATTTCCCCAGCTTCCTTTTTCTGAGACTTCTTGTTCTCAGCCTGAGAAAGAAGGAAGCACCCTTTCCAACTAAAGCTAGCATCTGCAGGCAGCAGGGCATGACTAGCGTACAGGCAGGGAGGGCAGGCCTTCTTACCCCAGTGCCCATGCCCAGGCCCAGAGGAGGGACTCAAGTCTCTAATTTTGGGGGGCAGAGGTAGAGACCCCAGAACTGGCATTTCCTGTGGGTTGGTGGGGGCTGGCCTCTTGACCTCTGTCCTTAGCACGTGCCCCTCAGCTGTGCATCCCTGGTAAGAGCTTCCTTTTTCTGCAGCAGAGAGAGCCTTTCAAGAAACGGTGGTTCGCCCTGGATCCTCAAGAGCGGAGGCTGCTCTACTACAAGAACCCTCTGGTAAAAGCCATTGTTGTCTCTCCCCAGGTTCTCCTCAAGTGGTGGGAAGTTAGAGGGGGCAATAAATACACATCTTCTGGAAGCCTAGGGCTGGAGAAGGAAACCCTTCCCTCCTTGCTTGTAGTCAGCTTTCCCCACCTCTTCCCACCTTTATGGTACCAACTGGAGTTAAGTCGGTTGTACTTTGGCCTCCAGTCTCCAGGCCTCTCCTCTACCCGAGAGTCTGTGGGTGATTAGAGTGTGGGCTTTGCTCTGGCGCTGCCTCTTTCAGTGGTGTGTCCTGAACCAGCCACTTTGTTCTCTTGCCTCAGCTTCCTCCTCAGGGTAAAAACTTTAACAGCACTGCCCTTCTCAGAGGCTGTCATAGTTACCTGAGTTACTATGTACAAAGCACACCATGAAAACCAAAGCCAACTCCATGGCCCTCAAGCTGATTCTGACTCATGCTGAGACTCCCATGGTTCCCGAAGCTGTAAATATTTTCTTTTCTTCATTAATTTTAATTAAAGTTTTTTTTAATCTTTTTAAATTTTATTATTTTTGTGTGAGTCAAATCAGATCTGACTGTAAAGTTTAAAGAGACTTAGGGTTTCCAGTCATTCATTGTTGCACTTTTCTCCCCCCCGCCCAATTCACTCTTCTCTTTAAAAAGAAAAAGAAAAACTTTTTCATTGTTATGCAATCCCTCCCCCTAAGTCCACTTCACTCCACTATGCAGTCTTCACTGTGGACTTCTGTAATGACAAGAATACCCATTCATATGTCCCTTTTAAACACTTCTCTTGCTCATTTGTTTCAAAGCAATATGCCTCATTCCTCCCCTCCTTTTCTGTCTTCCCTCAATCTCGATGTCAGTCCTGTTTTACAACAGTGGCCCTATGCAATATTTGTCCTTTTGTGACTGAGATATTTCACTCAGCATAATGTCTTCCAGGGTTACCCATTTTGCATAATATTTCATGAGTTCCTTGTTTTTCAATGCTGCATAGTATTCCACTGTGTGAATATATCAGAGCTTCTCTATCCATTCATTTGTTGATGGGCACTTGGGTTGTTTCCAGCTCCTTGCTATTGTGAACAAAACCACAATAAACATGGGTGTGCATATATCTGCTTGGGTGGCAGTTATGGTTTCTTTCGGGTAAATTCCCTGTAGTGAAATTTACATCTCAGGAGCTTTTAAGGCTGCAGGCTTCCCTCAACTCAAGGCTGAGCCTCCATTAACCAGCCCAGTTCCTTCTGTTTACTTTCAGGATGCTTTTGAGCAGGGCCAGGTGTTTATCGGAAGCAAAGAACAAGGCTATGAAGTCTGCGAAGACCTGCCCAAAGGCATCCGGGGCAATCGCTGGAAAGTGGGCCTCACCATGGTCACCCCGCAGCGGAAGTTTGTGTTCACCTGCCCCTCAGAGAAAGAGCAACGTGAATGGCTGAAGAGTCTGCAGGACGTCCTGTCCTTCCCCTTCACCCCGCTCAGCCTCCTTGGTAAGAGGCAGACACTGGGGTTTGTTCTTCTGGGCAGGGGGAGCGGACAGAAAGGGGCTTTTCTTCTTGGTCTCTGCTCAAACCAAACCACTTAGGATCAAGTCCATTTCCACTCATGACGACCCTGTCTGTGCCAGGAGGAGAACTGCAGAGTTACTGGTAGCTGATTTGGCACAAGTAGATCACCAGGACTTTCTTCTGTGGCACCTCTAAGTGACTTGACTCATCTTTTTGTTCATCTTGTCATTATCTCATTGTCATCAACTCAGAACTGACTCATAGCTGATTCGAGCGGGTTTTCAGAAGCTGTGAATCACTCGGGAGGAGACTGTGCCCATCCTTCTCCTGCAGAGCACCTGGTGGAATTGAACTGTCTGTCTGTAGGTCAGCAGCACAACCTCACCCACTAGACCACCAGAGCCCCCCTTAAATTTTTAGCAGCCAAGGGCATTAATTGTTGGCATTACCCAAAACTCCTGGGTTTTGGTGTGATGCCCTAAAAGAGCTCAGACCGTCTCTTGAATACTCTCCTTGCATTTTCTCCCTGACAAAGAAAAGTACAGATAGTGTGCATGCTGGCCAGACAGAAGTCCTGTCAATCTGCCCCTCTGTCTGATGGGCAGCCTTTCCCCCCCTGCATCTAGTGACCTTTATCCTTGGCAGAGCTGTACGTTCTCGCAGAGCCCCTTCTCTGCCCTGCTCAGTCTAGGGGCTGTGTAGCTCTGTCCGCTACCCTTTGAGTCTTTTCTTGTGAGAAAACCATGGCCTGCTATTATTAGCTAAGGTCCCCTGCTGCCCTTGTGCTCCTGGGACTTCAGACAACGTCCCATTCCTAAGGAGGGCTGTTTATTTTTAGTGCGCCTTCTTTTCTGGAGCCTTCCCTCTGTCTGTTTCTCTCCTGCTCCTCCTCTCCACCCTTGATGATTCACAAGTGGGCTTTGCTAGCTGCTAACAGCCCTGTGCAAAGAGGGGAGACGTGCTGAGCAAGAGCAGACACCTTCTGGCAGGGTGCTGGCCTGGGGCTCCTCAGCTGGGACACAAAGGAGGAGTTTGGAAAAATACAGGACCCCACACAGCCCCCTGGGGGGAAGACCTTTGTGTGTGACAGCTAGAAACACAAGGTCTCTTCACCTTCTAAAATCCAGAGCTCCCAAACATGGTGACCCTTGTTTCGAGCTGAGGTGTATCCACTGGCCCGTTCTTTCCTGTGTGTCTGAGGGTCCCTCTTCATTTCTGTCTTTGGGTCTCTAACTCTGTGCTTCTTTTCCTTCTCTAGTGTGTATCCCCTCCGTCTCTTACTCTCCCAGGCTGGCTTTTGGCTCTTTCTGTTACTGTGTCCTGGCCCTGCCCTTTGAACTGACTTTACTGGCCTTTTTTCTTGTTTCCTTTGCAGCTATGTCAACAGAGAGTGGCCTCGGGAGCAGCAGCAGGTGACCTGTGGACCATTGAGCTGGCTAGTGACTGGCAACTCAAGGCTTACGGCGGGAAGGAAACGGCCTTTTTGCCTAGCAGGCGCACCCTGCCGTCGGGAGTGAGTGAATATGTCAAGCCTGAAGCTGTGGCCTTTACCAAGGCCTGGGCTTTGTCCTGCTGCCCAGCCCCGGGATCCCCATGGATCTTGTGTACAGATGGACACATATATACTCCCTTGTCCCATCTAGGTCTGAAATGTCCTCGTAGTCTGAGCTCAGGATACCCTCACCCAGATTTGAGGCAATGCAATAAACGGGCACTAGCCACATCTCCTTTTTTATTCTTAATTGTGAGGAAATGATCAGATAAACCCAAACTGAGAAACACTATGCAAACTGTGGTCCTGGATGTTTCAGAAATGTCATTGTCATGCAAAACGAAGTCATCTAGGAACTGATGTAGATTGGGGGAATCTAAAGAATATTCCAAGACTACCAAAAGAACAAACAAATGTCTTGGAGAAAGTGCACCCAGTGTGCTCCTTAGAGGCAAGGATGCTGAAGCTTCGTCTCACATATTGGGCATGTTAGGAGGGGCCAGTCCTTGGAAAAAGACATCATGGTGGAAGAGGACAGAGGCTCAGTGAAAGAAAGGAAGAACCTCAATATGATGGGTCAGCAGTGATTGTAACAATGGGCATGAGATGGTGAAGAGGGTGCAGGGACAGGGCAGGGCCCAAAGAGGGGCGCTATGAGTTACAGTCAACTCAACAGTACCTACCAACAAGAACCAACCGTGTGGGTCATGATTCTTGACCGGATCCTGAATTTAAACAAACAAAATATATATGTATACATGGATGTATTTAGGATATTTGGATGTGTGTTAAATAAAAGTATTAGGGCATTGTGATAGTTTTACTGTAGTTAATGTGGACAAATGTGTTTGTTTCCAGGAGATAGTTGTTGAAGTATTTGGGGGTAAAGTGTAACCATGTCTACAACTCATTCTTAAATGGTTCAGGGGGGAAGTGTATATATGTTTATGTGTTGCAAATATATACATAAAGAGAGAGAGAGAGAAACCCCCCCACACACACACACACACACTTTCACGGGGGCCCTTGTGGCTCAGCGCTTAAAGTGCTTAACTGCTAACGGGAAGGTCAGTGGGTAGGTTGGCAGTTTGAATCCACAAGCTGCAGTGTGAGAAATAGATGTAGCAGTTTGCTTCTATGAAGATGTATAGTCTTGTGCAAGAGTGGAAGTCAACAAAACCTAAGGGTTATTATATACAAAGTCCTGAAATGTGATAACAAACGATATCCATGGGTAGATCCATGGGTAGATGAGAGGCTGAATTGATGTGGGGAGGTACGCCCCAAATACACAGCTGACAGAAGGTATTTCTAGATATATATTTGTGTGTGCTCCAAATGTATTCAAGGATCTATATAGAGCATTTTGGGGTGGGGGGAATTCTGAAAACTTCTTAGCCATAACCAAACACCCTGGGATAAAGAGTCATTGGACTTGGGGACCTAGGACCATTCCTGGAGCACATCTAGGTCAATTGCATAATATAGTCCACAAGATAGTCCTGCACCTTTACTCTGATGAAAAAATGAGTCTTAAAAGCTTGCAAGCAACTGTGACCAGGGATAGGAAGGGAGGGAGAGAAGAGTATGTATTAATACATATTTAAATAGATGTTAAGTTCTTCAAGGTGGTCGAGTTCTTGCTATGGTTTTGGAACAGACTTTTAGCTGACTGTCTAGTTTTCAGAAGTTTGTAAATTGCATTGACCTCCCTTGGAGCCACCTGGTGGATTTGAACTGTCTGCCTTCGGCTTGGGTGATAGGAAAAGCAATATGTAATTGAGAGTTGATCAGGCATTGCAATTAATGAATTATAATCAGTTGTAATTAGTGTGATGACAAAATGTATATGAATAATTGAGTGAATAACCCATATGATTTGTAAAGTTCCAGTGAAATTTTTTAAAAATAAAAAAATGTCATCAAATAATTAAAAAAAAATAAAGTTTGAAATTAACCACCAAAGATGCAACTATTGATCTGTCCTCATCTGGAGCAGAGTGAAGAAAACCATAGACTTGAGGAAACAATAGTCTCCACTAACTAGCATGAGTCCAGAAGAACTAGATGGTGCCTTTGCTGACTGCTCTGAGCAGGACAGCAACAGAAGGTTCTGGATACAGAGGGAGGGGAAAAATATTGAGTAAAATTTAAAATTGTGTAAAAGAACAGACTTACTGGTTTGAAAGAGACTGATGGAACCATGGAAACTATGGCCCCAGACACCCTCCACGCCTGGAACGGACACGTAATTAGCTTTCAGCCAGACAATGGAGACCTTTTTTTAAAAAAAAAATTTTTTTTATTATTTTTTTATTGACAGAGACATTTTTAAAGTGAACTCATAAAAAATGTGTGTCCACAAGGGCAACGTTTACCCCCAAAGTTTCAAAGATAGGAGGTACAGAAAAAAAAAAGGGCTAAAGGAAATGGGGACCACAGGAAGAAAGAGGGAAGAGAGCCAGTACTGAAGGGATTGCAAACGATGCTGTAAAGGAAAATGTTTATATATTATTGAATAGAAAATAATTAGCTGTGTAAACTTTTACCCAAACTGCAATAACATGTGAAATCAAAACACGTGAAGGTAAAAATATCTTCTTACTATAAAGGATTTGTTGTTGTTATGTACCATTGAGTCAGAACCGACCCTAGCTGACTCTGGTGGGTTTTCAGAGGCAGTTAATTGCATGTGAGGAGTTTGCCCATCCTTCTCCCAATAAATGATATTGTTGTTGTTAAGTGCTGTCGAGTTGTAGACGACTCATAGTGACCCTAAATACCTGAGCACTTGTTTAACTTTGGTCATGTCTCCATGTTCTCAGAGTTTCCGGAGGCAAGCCGTTTCAGAAGTGGATGTCACTCCTGCTTCCAAGCTTGTTTTAACTGGGAAGATAAAAGATATGTTGTTGTTGATGTTGTTATGTGCTGTCGAGTCGCCTGCGACTCATAGCGACCCTATGTACAACAGCCCTAAACTCCGCTCTGTCCTGTGCCAATCGCACTGTCTCTGACACTCCCATTC